>NW_009218789.1:0-570 GCF_000690835.1 Fulmarus glacialis
TGTGTTTAGCAGCAGTCTAAAGTTCATTCTCAATCTTAAAATAGATCATAAGATTTTAACAGACTATATTTGCTAGCAGATACTTCCATCAATTCACACACACATGCACACACATGCAAAGATAGATAAATTTACAAAGATATACCTGTTAAAAATCCCCCTCGAGTTCAGTGAAATACTCATGTAAAATGTCTTGGCATCTCCCAATGGGCAAAGGGTTGAGCCTCAAGGAGTATTGCAGCCCCGGTACCGTGCCAGCTGGTGACAGCCCTTTGAATATTGCAAACTTGAGAGTTTGCAAACTCTGAGGAGCATTCGTCTCAGAGGGAGATTCTGGGCGCAACCCACTGCAGTCCAGGAGAGCTCAAAGGGTCTCACGTAGGACCACCATTTGTAGGTGCACAAGATGATTGACTTTAGTCATCTGTAAATTTCCATCCTGGCCACAGTCCAAGGCGGTAGTGACTAAAATTCTGAAGGTTTTGGTGTTGTTACAACTGAGCTATGAGTCAGATAAGACGGCACCTGGGCCAGGCCATTCCCAGCCTCAGCCATGCAGAGTTTCTGATA
>NW_009218789.1:580-996 GCF_000690835.1 Fulmarus glacialis
CTTCAGGCTCAGTGCACCAAGGCCAAGGTTTCATGGTAATTTCTGAGATCAACGAGCGGCCCAGGAAAAAGCGGGGAGCGGGAATGCACCACCACAGACTGTAAACATGAGGTAAAGGGCTAATTTTGCTCATTCTTATTCCTCTGTCTAGTTTAATGGTTGGATAATCCCGGCTCACTTTCTAAGATGCTGGACTAAATAATTAAACTACTTACTTTGCTATAAAAATTACTGTTATATTAGCCTTTCACCAATGTCGTGGTTTAACCCTAGACAGCAACTAAACACTACACAGCTGCTTACTCATCCCCCTCTCTGGTAGGATGGGGGAGAGAATCGGGAGGGCAAAAGTGAGAAAACTTGTGGGTTGAGATAAAAAAAGTTTAATAATTGAAATAAAACAAAGTAGAACAGTA
>NW_009218789.1:1242-11466 GCF_000690835.1 Fulmarus glacialis
AAGAATCCTTGACTACATAAGCACCATTTAGCAACAACTAAAACATCAACGCGTCATCAACATTCTTCTCACACCAAACTCAAAACACAGCACTAGAAAGAAAATTAACTCTATCCCAGCTGGAACCAGGACAGACAAAAATTAAAGAAGTAAGCATTGCATTCCTTTCTGCAAACATAGGTAATTAATTTAAAAGGTTGCAGGTTGGTGGTTAGTACACATTGTAAGCAACAGTTAGTATTTCATTGTACCTTGGAAAGATGATCCAGTATATATAATTCTAAATTATTATTTAAAATTTAAAAGCCAAATTAAATTAAACAATAAATTTAATGGAAGTAATAAATTTAGAGAGTAAAATGTTAGCTATTTTGCCTCAAGTGTTTCTACTTTTTGATATCCATATTTATCAAATAGAAGGAAAATGTCAATTTAATCTTCATAGAGAACGTGTCAAAACTGGATGGGCAGAACTGTTTTTTTAATTTAATAACTAAATTTTACTGTTGTGCAAAGCACCAAATGACTTCAGCCTTGACATGAAAAGAAAGGACACCAATATGACAGATATATAGTAATGTTAATTGCCTTTTTAGAGCTGATTTCTTTTCCCCTTTGAACACAACAACTTATCCTGTGTTCTCTACCTATTATTATGTTATTACAAATTAAAAAAGAACCTGAGGAAATGCATGTTGAGCCTAATACATCTGTCACTGAAAATTATTAATAAGAACCTCCTAATGAAGTGTTAATGAAAGGTCAAATTCCTCACAGCTGGAATGCATTAGAATTTCTTAACTGTGGTGTTGGATCACTTTGTATTTATTTATTTATTTTTATTGGAAGATTTAGTTTTTATAATTCAAGCCATAAGTAAGAGATCTAGCCATTCATTTAATTAGAGACTGAGATAACATTAATATTACTTCACTCAAAATAAATTTTGTTCAATATATCAGTCAGAATCTAAGAATAAGACTATGAGGATTTCTTGTAGCTATTGTACACGGCAAATGTCAGCAAACAATATTAAAACTGATTTAGTCAAACCTAAAAAATCTCTATAGTCCAAGATGGTAAGATACATTTTAAAACAAATCTATTAGCAATTCATCTCTGAAAAGTCTGTCCATTTGATGTTTAAAGACTGTAAAATGGGTTAGGTATTTGAGAGTTAGACAATGAGGATATTGTTTACTTTCTTTACTCACCATTACTTTACACTGATATATATTTCATTCTTTGTGGCTAGACAGCAGGAAGGAGGGCTGTCTGCTCCGTCATTGCTACTGGATGGGGAATTTTTCTCCATCCTTGCTACTGGATGGAACTTTTCTCTAGAGTTTTTTAGTGGAATTCATATTAGTCAGCTATACTCCATCTAGAATACGAAGAACTGATTATTCCTAAATAACTGTCTTGCCTGCAGCTTCTTAGATTTTCCTCTTTCCAATTTGTCAAAATCAATTTGAATTCTAACTCTGTTTCCTATGTACTTAGAGCTTGTACTCATTTTGTGCTATCTGGAAAGCTAATATTCCTTCACATTCAAGTCATTAGTGCAACTATTGAGTCAAATCTGTAAAGGGAGTATTTCCTTCCATTTTGACAGCTCATGTCCACATGTGATGGAAGATTCTAACAGCATAGCTTGAATTTGTTTTTGTTGTGTTAAACAGTCCTAAGGCAAAAGGACAAGAATTCTGTAGTCTCAAGTAAGTGTCTTAACAGGATAATAACTCTTTCATAGAGTACTGACTTCCTTTCTGAACAGAAACCTTGCTTTCATAAGATGATTGTGTACTCTTGTGCTTTAAATACCTTAAAATGTCACAGTTAAAATACTTTCTGGGGAAATAAATGTTTTAACAGTACAAAATGAAGAAGAATTCAAACCTAATCTTTTACTTTCTAGTTTTGGGTTGTTTTGTTTTGTTTTGTTTTATTTTTTTTAATTTCTAGCCCAAAAAAAGGGCTTCTTTTCCAGCTACGTTTTAAAGGAAAGTGGTGGCTACTTTGTTGAAAATCCAGTCATGTGTGTTTGGGAAATGTCTACTGGACTGGTGATGTCAGCATTGTCTGCCCATTTGGCTATAGTACTAGAGAATGGTCCTGGTCCACTATCATTTCTACAGAGACAAAATCAAAGAATCCCATCAATTCAAACAGCCAATAGTCTAGCTGTGTAGGCACTCACATGCAACATTAACAAGCCAGTTCCTAAGAGAATGTTTATGTCCTTTGACTTAGACATTCATAACCTGGAATTGAGCTCCTTTGGCCTGGATGCTCACTGGTGTGATACACTATTTCACAATAAATGTGAAGTAGGTAACAAAGAACTGTGGTTGCATTAGCAAAGTCTCACTAAACTAACAATTCAGCCATAGCACCACATAGCACCATAATTATATTACCTCTGAGGTCAATTGAGTAAATCAACTCAATGAACATGTCTTCACGTTTACCTAAGTTGACACAATCAGGCATTTCTTCACTAAGTAGTAGTGTCATAAATGGCTCTGGAAAAAACAAACTAACAAACAAACAAACATTTGGGTTTGATTCTGCTGCTTTTTTAAGGTGTTTTGTTCCTATTGTGAGCCTGGACTGAAGAAGACTTTCCTTCCAAGACAATTTTTTAAAATCAGAATATTTTCATTAAGGAAAAATATTTGTGAGAGGTTGGATTTTTCTGTTGAAGACAACTTCATTGGTATATTCATGATGAGCACTGTTGAACACTTTGTTCAGAAAGCCTGTAGTGTATTAAGGAAGGAAAGAGGTTGACTGGGGAGATGCAAAACTACTTATGGAAAAAGAAATCCTACCATAAGAAACAAAGAGAGAGAGGAGTCATAGGACACAAAAATATGAAAACTTTTGAGACAGGTTGATGGTGGATGAGACAGTTATAGATTCAGTGTTATATGATCAACATATAACTCTCACAATACTAAATATCAGCACTGAGATTTGTTTTTACTCCTTTATGCTTTACTATTCCTCAAAATAACATCCATTCCCCACTGATTTAATTATGTTTGACCTATGTTTTATAGATTAAGAAACTAAATGAAGACTAAACATACTTGTTAAAATGGTTTTTCTAAGCTCCCCATACAGTACTGAAGGAATATTTAAATGGAGAATGAAGGTGTACTGATAATGGTATTTTTAGATTACAGTTAGAACATTCACAGCAAAAACATATTTAAAAAAAATTAAACTGTACAAATTCAAAGAATATGACTTATTCACATGAGTTTTGGTGGAAAATAATGTCTGAAGGAAACATTCACCTTAAGATCACTGATTACCTTGCAAATATATGATAAAAACCATGACTTTGTATGAAGGATATTATTCTTATTTTTTATATGGATACTGAGAAACAGAAGTGTTACAAGTTATACATAGGCTATTACTACATAGCACAAAATGACTGAAATGGATTTATAAAGTGAAACAGCTGGTGCTGAGGACCAAGGACCTACATTATACACATTTCAGAAGTTCCTTCGGACCAGTTCTAGCTTGGTTCCGTGCACTGAATACTCACCAGTAGTCAGAGTTCACAAGCTGCACTCATGGAGAGTTTCTTACAGTTTATTTTTATGTGAAAGAAAAGCGGTTCACTCTAAAAGCACTCTAGGATGTGTAGAGTTGGAGGTGTAAGGAAGTGGGGATGACTAGAAGTTTTTTTCAAAAGCACACTAGGATTTGATCTAAAATGTTAATGTAGAAGCATCCATGTAGAGTGCAGAGGGCTAATAGAGCTTAAAGTAGAATTTAACTCCCAGCAGTCAGTTCTCCTCTTTTCTTAGGAGAAAAGTTCTTTTGATTAAAAATGTTAATGCTTACTTCATGGAACTTTCTTGCTGTCTTAGTCTCAGTCTTCATACTTTGAAGATTTGCTTTTTGCTTCTTATTAAACTCCATTTCAGTGACTTCTTGTAAGGAATATCTGCAGTTACTTTCTGGGGGATCCTGCCACACTCCCCCAGAGCTCACACAGCTATCCAGGTTAGCTACATGTGGGACTGTGCTGCAATTTCCATTTCACAGACCTAAGTTTTTTCTCTTTGGAAGCTACTATATGGAAAATTGTTGATATGTGCCCAAACCAGGTATGGAATTGAGTGTCAGGGCCCTGAGTGCATTGTTCCATCTTGGCGGGGTTTGGCTGCAGTGATCTGCCTAGAGCCCACGTCATGGAAGGGAGCAGCACTGTCAAACTATTACTGTGCCTGTCCTGTGCATGGGAGCAGTGAGCTTGCTGTAGAATTTAGATGTGTACGTCAACAACAACAAAAAATCCATAAGGTTGAGGAAAGCACATAGTATATCTATTTCAACATCTTTGGGAGGTAAGTTTCCCTTCATTGGTTTTCATTTGTTTGTTTTGTTTTGGGTTTTTTTTGTTGTTTCTGGGAGTATTTCTTGATGATCCTACAAATTTCTTTATTGTTTTATATATAATCAGCCTTCACCATTTATTTTTCTTTATTTTTATGATTTTTAGAATAAGCTTTTACTTACAGCTCTTCTTTTACTCTTCATATAATTTTCTTCAGAAGAATAAATTCAATAAATCAACATCTCACATAGCTTGTCTTAAGGCTGTAAATTTATTGATTAATAGTTACAATAAACAATTATAGAATTAATTATGTCTTCAAAATAAAAAG
Source organism: Fulmarus glacialis (assembly GCF_000690835.1). Lineage (NCBI taxonomy): Eukaryota > Metazoa > Chordata > Aves > Procellariiformes > Procellariidae > Fulmarus > Fulmarus glacialis. The sequence goes on from NW_009218789.1 coordinate 5,937, forward strand.
AGGAATAATATTTTGCCTTTAAATAATTACTATCATGTTATTAATAATGATACAGCATTTTACATCTTCAAAGCATTCTGCAAGTAATTGCTAATTAAGCCTCACAAGAATTCTGTGAATTCTTTCTGCATTATTAATAGTATTATACAGGTTTTCTAGCTAAAGCCCTAAGGACTAGAATCATAATAGGGATTTAGGCACCAAGAATCTCTTCAGGCACCAAAATTGGTCAATATTGCTGTTCACAAAGGTCCCATCCAACCTTGCATGTGAAGTCTCTAGCTGCTTAAATTTGTGCTGGTAATGTTTCCAGATCCTGGCTCACCTTTGGCAGCAAAGGTAGAAGGAAGTAGTTGTCTGTTCTGCTGCTCTGCCTGAAGTTACCAAGCTGAACTGAATGTGTATCTTCTTCTTACCCTTTGGAGTTTAATAATTCATCTTAGTTACCAACACCTTCAATTTCAATTATTGTTCTAGGTTGCAACTTAAAGGACAGAGGAACAAATAAATGTTCTATTCATACAAGTTTATTCAGCCACCCCAAGGAGCTCTTCATAAATTTTTAGGAATGTACATGGGTACAATTGCCTAAATCCTGAAGAGAGTCAAATCTCTGTATTTTGCTATAAGGAGCTAGCTTCACTCTTTTACCTGATAGATAAATACTCCAACAACCAGAATACAGGAACTATTAAGGTCTTAGATTGAAACTGTTTACTTTCAGTGTCACAGTTAAAGGGTAAATTAATGAAGAGCATGAACACCGGTTTCTTTCAATGCCCTAACTACTGAAGGAGATGATTATTTTAACAATCAACACACTTCTCCATTGAATACTTATTTATTTCAAGAGTTCTTTGGCTTCTACCATTATGCTTTCTTAGGGCTTCTGAAAATTTGGTGTTGCAACAACTAAGCCTTGCAAAAACTAAGGTCCTCTCTGAGTCTAGCTAAAATGTAGAAAGATGATTACTTACTTTCTAAAATTAATTTACTTTGCATAAACACTAGTGGCACATATCTGTGTGGTTCTACATTGCATTCTCAGAAGAGAAATTTTAAGTTACATATATTCAATCATGAAGGACCATATCAGAAGTCAGTCACGAGGAGTGTTGCAGTGACTCTAATAGAAACAGATTTTAGAAGGTAACATTTCAAAATGCATTAGCTCATTTGGTTATTGTGCTTGTTGGAAAATTTAGACCCTAAGTCAAATGTCTTGAGATCCCTTTCAGCTTTTTTGATCTTTTGATGCTGTGTCATCAGTTATCAATCACAGGAACAGGGTACAGTGGACATGGGGTTGTTGCAGCTTGCATTGTTGAATCTGGCCCTCTGCTACTACAAATAACACTGTCTTGTTAAAAATGCTATTTAATTCAATATTAAAACCTGCTACATTATTCCTTTTAATATCCCTTTAATATTTCCTTAATATTCTCTTCAAAACTAATAATTGCTGTAAGAATCTTACTTATTTTGTTTTTCTATGCTAAGCATATGAAAAAACACTGCATGCAATTCTTATGTACCATTCTAAAAAAACTGGGGAACAAGATCATGGATCTAATTGTATTAAATTTCCTAAAGTTCAGGAAGCTTTGGCTCAAGTAGTTTCTGATACACAGAGCATAAATAAGACAAGGAAGCCAAGCATTGTTAAATAAAATAAATCAGATAATTTTTAAAAATAGAAAGTGAAAAAGAAAATCAAAGTATTATTTACAGGGAGGGGGAAAAAAAAAGTTATCCTTATACTGCTACTGGAATCCCTCTTAAAGAAAACAGTCCAAAACTTGCAACTTTGTCAAAGCCCTGAAAGTAAGTGGAAGAATTGCTAAAAACTTCAAACTATGTGGTGTTTTTAATACAAAACCTGCTGTGGTTCTCATGCTCATCTGTGATAGATTGTAAACCCCTTTTCTACTATTTACAGGTTGTTTGTGATGTATCTTTCAAACCTATTACTTAGTGTCTCCACTGAGGATTTGCATTTTCACTCTCTTAAAGAATGACTTTGTTATAGTTTGGTATTTTTTGTTCTAACAAAAGCTAGCTTTACCTACTGGAGATTTTTGGTAGCCTTCAGCATAAGTCTGAGAAGTCCGAGACAGTCCCTTCTCATAGCTTTGACTCATCTTGTCAGAAACACTCCACTGGATCATGATCATAAGAATAAAAAGGAATGTGCAAGTGAGCTCCATAGCTCATCTGATCTGATTTGGATCTGATTGGATCAAAAACTGACCTCAGCACTGGGTTTCCTAAAGATAGCTGTAATATTTTGTTAAGCCTTTTGCTAAGTGAGTGATTGTTAAATGCCGTTATCTAATAGAGAACAAGTAAAGACTTCCAAATACAATTTAAAAACAAAATTCCACTGGAGTGGCTTGATGTTACAGATCTTTATTCTTGCTTCAATGCAGAGTAGTCATATTAATCTTTCTCTTCAGAGTCATTACATCCTCATTTGTTTTGGTCCAACCTGAACTGTTTCTACAGTTGTAACCTTAATTTTCCCATTTGTTATAAAACCTGTCATTAATATTGTTTTTTGGATACCATCGGATACTGTACTATTGAGGATACTATCGGATACTATGTATCCAATGATCTAAAAGTTTACTCTATAGATGCTCAAAATGAATCTGTTATGATTTGTCTGTAGTACATACCCCAACAGTTTGCTAGGTGCTTCATGTACACATTAAGAAGATATGGTCTGTATTTTAAGCTGCCTTTGAATTGGGTACCATATATGATAGCAAATGGTTTGGGAAAAATAAGGCAAAGATATAAGTTGAATGGTCATGTATTTTAGGTATGCATGCCTTCTCATGTTTCTCTCAATCTATCAATTAGTTAGTTAATGGTAGATAAGTCAGTGACTGTCTCCGATTTGACAGTGTAATCTTTATGGTCTATAATGTTTCTCTATGCCTGTAGAAAAAGGTAGGTGAATATTTCTTGTCATATTCAGATTGATATTGGGCTGTTAAACTCATCTAAAATGAACAGTTAGGTCTATTTTTTTGTTATCTATTAAAAAAAAAAAAAAAAAAAAAGTGAAAGCCAAAAGTAACAATTTCTTTTTACTGTAGTATAGTAACATTTTAAATAAAGTAACAGAGATAAAGTAGTCAAACAAATAATGGGTATTTAATATAGACATTTCAGAAAAAATAAATTTACAATAGAAGTCAAATAATTCTTAGAGTGCTTATTCCTTTGATTTTCCTGTTTAAACCTTCATTCATGAGGGGGAGAAATTAATAAAGATAATAAATCAGTAGGGAGATAACTTATCTATGGCATTTTTCACTAAACTATATAAAAACTTATGTCTATATTGAAGAAATTTTGTTTAAATCTTCTTTACAAACACATGTAAATAACTATGTTTACACTTTTAATTAACAATCTCATGCATTAATAAATTATCCAAGATGAAACTGACAGTCATATAGAATGCATTATTCCCATTCACACACAATCTTACATAATTTTTCAGCTATTTCTTTTAATTATTTAATGTATATATCTCATATTCATCAATAGCTTTGTAGTCCCATTACTGTCACAATTTCCCACAATTATTTTCCTCCAAATATTGACCAAGTCTCTGTGATAATCTTATTTCTTGACTCATCTCTTTGTGAAACAGGTCTAGGACAGTACAGCTTCATCTTCGTTTTCATTAGTAACCTCCTATCTGGCTTACTTGTAATGTTTCTGCTTCTGTAATTTTTCTGCTATAGCTATAGCTACTATAATCTCCACTAGGCCTCTCTCATTTCTGTCCTTAAGTCACCACTCAGAAACCTATATCTTGAACAGCATCTGTTGCTCCTTTCTCTATTTTGAGTAAATTCTCAGAGGCTCAGAATAATTTGGAAATAAGCACCATGACATTTTTTTCCTCTCTCTGTTTTTTTTTTTTTTTTTTTTTTTTTTTTAATAGCAACTGAATTATAGGAAACACCACACATGCTAAAAGTGGGAGAAATTCTGAATCAAAATATATCAATGTGAATGTGGAACTCCAATACTTCTTCCGTCTGAAAAATCTCATTTCTCTTTTGAAATAAAAAACTCTTTTCCTTTGGTGTTTATCTGAATAGCAACCCATGAGGACGAGCTTCTGATCCAGAAAAGAAGCTAGGCAGTTAAATGCCTAACTTGTTAGAGTCTGTTATCTTGAAGTATTCATAATCCAGAATTTAGTTCATCAGTGTATTTGGAACATACAAAAGACAGGTAAACACCTAAGAGTGACCTTACATGCTGAATAATAAGTCATCAAAAACTATCTAAGGAAGTAGGCATCAATACAGAAGCATAGCAAAGCCACCTCTACCTTTGTATTAATTACACTTGTGTAATTTCTTCCTCATTCTTTTATGTGAGAAGTCACACAAAGTGAAAGAGTTACTCTCATATCTAACAGTTGAAGCAGTTCAATCAGTAAGGTAGAAGTGGTCTTGAAGACTCCTTTAATAAATACATAATATATAAGATATTACAGAACACTGGCATACCTTTCCAGTCCTAGGTTGAGTGCTTTAACAGCTGAAATCTCTTTCCCATTTAATTTACATTGTTAGGTTTATTTTTTCTAGATGAAATGAAAGATTCTTGGTGAAGCAATGAATTAATTCTGTCACATGTAATATGTATTGTTACGCTTTCTTGAGTAAGTATTTTTACCTTCAACAAATTGTGTAAAATGAACAAAATATCTTCTCACACAGCAGTATTTTTTATGAAACTGAGTCTATAAGTTATGTCCAGTAAAATGTGTATGGAATATCCTAGAAAGAGAAATTCAAATTCCTAGGAAGTTTAATGACAAAACTGAAGTCCTTGTAGAATATAGATCTCGTTAAGTAGCTAACAGATTACCCATGATTTTGGAGAAGATTGAATGCTGGCTATAGCCAACAATAATGACAGTTATGCAACACAGATTTGGTCCCAAAAGGTACTTTTTAATTAGCATGAAGTAGGACTTAGGTGGAACGTAAATGTCTGAATCTAATACTACCTTTTCACTAATGCTTAATCATACTATATATAAGCTTTAGTTTAGTGCTATGTTTCTTTTAAAAAAAAAGTTTCACAGTCTCATTACATTGTTCTGTATGTGCCTAGAAAATTCTCTAGAATAAGTATCAGGATACTACCTAAAGCAAATGGAAGGATGGCAATCACTATTTTTAACACAATAGCTGAAGGGGAAAAACACAACACTTGTCATTCATTAGTCTGTTTACTCAAAGGGTACGACATTCTCCTGCAAAAAGAACAGATTAAATACTTTTTCTTTCTGAGAAGTTAGAAAATTACCTTTCTCTTCTCCCTTGCAAATATCCCAGTTGGCAGACTTTTGTAAGAAAGACTGTACAGAAATAAACCTGTGTCTTTACCATCTATCTATGTAAAGAGCTAAAGGACAAGATTTGTAAATGGTTTTGTTTTCCTCTACGTGCCTTAAAGGAAGAGGACAAATGCTGCTCTTTTCCTGCTG
>NW_009218789.1:11478-13279 GCF_000690835.1 Fulmarus glacialis
TGGCTTCACCTCTGAGGTGCTTAATTCCACCTGGGCACTCCCTAGGGTGCCTTGGTACTCAGTGTTTGCTGTGAGTCCTAGGTAGTATGCCTTGGTCTTCTAACAACCACCAGGTACTAAACTGCTGGGTAAAGCATTGAAAGGTCATGTTCTTCTCCACAGTCTTTAAGGGACGAGAATCATCCCTATCACCAGCCTATTCTGATAGGACAACACATGCTTCTAACTTTTAGAGAGAGCTGTAAATCTGAGGATAGAAGATCCTACATCCTTTTAGTTATGAATAAAATGTTTAGAATCATAGAATATCTCAAGTTGGAAGGGACCCATAAGGATCTGTGGTGGTGCATTTCCCCCCCTCCCCTGGACCGCTCTACGATCTCAGGAATTCCCATTGGGCCTTAGTTTTGGCCCAATGGGCCAAACAATTTGGGCAGTTAAGCGTCGCTTGACCATACCAGGAACTCTTACATGGCTAAGGTGGGGAGCGGCACTGACCGTACCAGGACCACCTGTTGCCTAGCCAAGGTGGGGAACAAGAATGGAAATAATTCATCATCTCCTGACAGCCTTGAAACATTCCCTACCTGGATTGTAGCTCAAGTGGAACAATACCATTGTTACTGTCCTTGATCATTCCGGATTGTGAGCGGGATGGAAATTTACTGATGACTAAAGCCAATCATCTTGCGAACCTATAAACAGTGGTCCCAAGTGAGACCTTTTGAGCTCTCCTGGATCACAGCGGGCGGCACCCAGCATCTCCCTCTGAGCGGGACGCCTCTCAGAGCTCACGAACTTTCGAGTTTGTGATATTCAGAGGACTGTCACTGAAAGCTGACGATGAGACCTGGGCTGAAATACTCCTCAAGACTCAACCTCTCGCCCATTGAGAAATGCCGAGACATTTAAGGTGAATATTTCGTGAAACTTGAGGGTAATTTTTAACAGGTATACCTTTTGTACATTTGTGTCTGTGTGTGTGTGTATGAATTGATTTAGGTAACTGATAGCAAGTGCAATCTGTAATCAAGTCACTGTGGGATTGCAGTAAATTTCATTAACTTACTTTGTAAATGTTAAATTAATCAATGATTAAGTGTTGCTAAAATCTTGTGATCCATCTTAAAACTGTGAATGTACCTTAGACTGCTGCTAGACACATCTAATCCCTTAGACACAAACCATTGACCAAGGCTGGGACTAGGAGTGGATCCAGCCACACCTAAGCTCCACCAGGAGTTTAGAAAGCAAAAGGGTCTACTCTGAATCTCATGACTCAACGGGAGGGTCTCCTTACCCTTTTGCATTAGACATAAACTGTTGTCCAAGTCTGAGACTAAGATTGGAACTAGCGGCACCTAAGCTCCATCAGGAGTTTAGAAAGCAAAGGGGTCTTCTCTGAACCTTGTGACTCAACAGGAGGGACTCCCTTATCCCTTTTGCGTCTTTGGTCTCTGTATCATTCATTTTAGCTTGATTCTAACTCAATTTTGCTTTTGTATGTTTCATCCATGTAGTAAGTGATAAAGTGAACCTTGCCATCGAACTCTGTTAAGTCACACTTTTATAAATTTCTATTAAAATCACTTTTTGCTAATACCTTTGATGGTGATTCTTTAAGCAATCTAAATCACTCATCCATGACAGGATCATCAAGTCCAACTCCCTGCCTCTCCCAGGACTACCTAAAATTAAACGATATGACTAAGAGCTCCTTGAACTCTGACAGCCTTGGTGCCATGATCACTTCCTTGGGGAGCCTGTTCCAGTGACCTACCACCCTCTCAGTAACGAATCT
>NW_009218789.1:13318-16973 GCF_000690835.1 Fulmarus glacialis
CCCCTAACACAGCTTTCATTCCATTTCCTCATGTCCTATCACTGGTCACCAGAAAGAGGAGATCAGCACCTCCCTCTCCGCTGCACTCCTTGAGGAAGTTGTAGACTGCGATGACGTCACCCCTCAGCCTTCTCTTCTCCAAGCTGAACAAACCAAGTGACCTCAGCTGCTCCTCATAAATCTTGCCCCTGAGACCTTTCATCATCTTGGTTGCCCTCCTTTGGACACACTCTAATAGTTTGATGTCCTTCTTATATTGAGGCGCCCCAAACTGCACACACTACTCAAGGTGGGGCCACACCAGTACAGTGTAGAGTGGGACATCACCTCCCTCGACCGGCTAAGCTGGCTATGCTGTGCTTGATGCACTCCAGGACACGGTTGGCCCTTTTGGCTGCCAGGGCACACTGTTGACTCATATTCAACTTGCCATCAACCCAAACCCCCAGATCTCTTTCCATGGGGTTGTTCTCCAGCTTCTCATCCCCCAATTTGTACTTATAACCAGGATTACCCCATCCCAGGTGCAGAATCTGGAACTTGCTCTTGTTAAATTTCATACAGTTGGTGATTGCCCAGCTCCCTAGCCTATCCAGATCTCTCTGTAAGGCCTCTCTACACTCGAAGGAGTCCACAGCTCCTCCTAGTTTAGTATCATCGGCAAACTTACTTAATGTACATTTGATTCCTGAGTCCAGATCCTTTATAAAAAAATTAAAAAGCACTGGCCCTAAAATTGAGCACTTGTTACCGTATTGAGTTTCCGTTATGTTACATGTAATACCTGAAAACACTCAATGCTCAGAAGTTCTCTAGAAAAATCAGTTACCTTACAAGTTCTTTCTTTTTTTTTTTTTTTTTGCCTTTTTTTCTTTTTCTTAATTACAGCACCATGGCAACAATAGGCTACTTGACCTGACTTTCATTTTTGATTTCCAATGAACTCCTGTATTAGTCACGGCATGTAAACATAGTAATTTTAACCACTTACATGCTCATTTCTACACTAAGTATTTGTTTGCTTTTTAGTGACATGCTTTCTAGTATCTAGATTACTAGTTAATAAAAGTAAGAGTTATTAAGTAAGACTGAGTCAGGATGTGACAAAACCTGGTAACAGATTGACATGGCTGTGCTGGCTGAAGGTTCTGATCTAGATGCTTTTCTGAAGGCTAAATACATTCTTGACATTATAGCTTGCTAGTTTGGGGTGCTTTCACCACACCTTTGCAATGCTGTTATGTCTGCAGTAGTGGTTTAGTATGGATATATACCTACCAGGCAGAGACTGTAGGCAGCCCTGTCTTCCTGGAAATTCTCATTTCTGCTGTTATGCAGAACCTTCTGCAAAATCAATCTGCTCTAAATACACTTATCTGCAAAAGTTTTCTGCACAGCACAAGCATGCAGCAAAAATCATGTAGTGGAAAATGTACCCAGACTGATAATTACTTGCAATCAGTGAGACCTTAACCAAAGGACATTAGATGCAAACAAACAAGCTCAATTCAATTAAAAAAAAAAAAAAAAAAAAGACAAAATAGTGATGCGGAAGGACCAAGTGCTCTGACACAGTGTTTTTCCAGTGCATCATCAGTAAAAGCAGTATATATCAGCTTTACAGGGGAATCAGATCAGAAGGAAGTAGAGAATGTTGCTGGCTGATTGAGTTGTTTGTCGAGGTTCTGATCATGCTATTATTTCATGAGATGCTGGTTGCGAGGGCAAAGCCAGATAATGAACACAGCTTCACATAATTGTGGTATCAAGCTAGAACAGCAGTACAAGAAAGAGAAGAGGGAATTCTAGTAATCCTGTTCTTGCTTAATTTGTACTTTCTAGTAATTTTTGAAAGACTTTAGTTTTACCATTTTTACAGAATTTTGTAAGGCCAAATCTTACAATTTAAAAAAAATTCCTGTCAACGTAACTTTTTTCAGTGACAGAAATGGTGACAGGGAGGACACAGGATTTGTATCTTTAGCTTAATCTAAATATGAACATTATGATTTCATCAACAGTTATATTTAAAATTAAAAAAAAAAAAAAAGGCAACCTATGTATATATCTTTGCTATTTTTTAATGAAATAAAATGAAATTGAAATGAATGGCTGAAATTTTCTGGGCATATGTCTTGGTAGTTTTGTGTATTCTGGAGTTTGTTTTTGCTCTTCAGTAGTTGTATCTTACTCATCATCTTCAGTTCAAAATCCTTTTTCTCTCATCTACATGTCAATTATTTACTTCAGAAAATTAATTTAATATTATCCAGGTACAGATCCATTATAAAATCTGCCCATGTTTTGCTTTTTACTTTTACAGAAGAGAATATGAAAATCAGTTATTGGCAGATCTAAATTGTTAATGCTTTTTGGGTTAAGTTCCTGAATAATTCACAGACCCAAATAAATTTTGAAATACAGAGTTATAGCTGAGCACCATGGACATGAAACCATGACATCAGAACAAAGATGTAAATATGGACCTGAAACGAGCTGCAAAGGAAACAGCCCTTTCTCCATTCCTGAAGGAGTTCAGCATTCACCAGAGGAATGTTCTTTTCTGTACTTTATTACAGCGGCTTGTATTCCAGGATGGATGTGGGAATGTGAAAGGTGCAGTAAGCAGTTTAATGGCAACAGTGGTGGGGCTGCAGGGCTACCAGTTCTTCAGGGGCTACTCTGCTTCTGTGTTACACTGAGCCCCCCACTGTGAAAAGCTTTGGCTGATGGCAGGCAAATACCAGGAACAAAAATAAAATTCTCTAGAGCTGTGTTACTGTAGACTGATGCTGAGCCACATAGGAACAGAACAATCATAGATATCTAAAACCAATACACTTGTAGAAAGACCATTGGCAGTTCTATGAGTTAGAAAATCTGCCTTCATTACTACCTTTGTTTCGAGAAATAAAAAGAAACTGTGAAGATTTCAGGCCTTTAACATTTTGGGATTTTAATAAATGCTGTCTCTAAAAGTGCCTGCCATCGTTATGTATTTGACATCTCTATTGCTGTTTGCATCCCTGTGACTCCTTTTTTCGTCTTCCTCTTCTTCTTCTCCTTTTTTTTTTTTTTTTTTTGTTTGTTGTGGTGTGGGGTTTTTTTAGCTTGTTCCTAATTATGAACTTTTTGACTTTAAGTGCTCATGTTGAGCCAAATTCATAACCTTAGAGTTCTTAAAGCCCATAACACCCCATATACTTTCAGATTATAATATACTAACAGTAAAAGAGATCACATACTCTGCAATTTCTATATGAGACAGCAGTACAGAAAAGGTATCACCTGGAATAGAAAAATTGCCTTTAACTTTCTCTTTTGTTCTCTTTTCAGCTTTTGATTTCAAAACAAACTGCTGCTTTTGAAGAACAGCTGTCTCCCCAACCAATTAGGATACCATACCCATAACTTGCCTCTCTTTTCCTACTTCGTAGATAACCAATTGTATGATTGATAATCAGTTGTTCTTCCTTGTATTCCCCTTTTCCAGCAGTATCCTTCACATGATCAGTGTGAACGTTTTTTCGACTAAGACTGCTTTTCCCTAAGGTTTCGGCTGGGATAGGGTTAAATTTCTTCCTAGTGCTGTGTTTTGGATTTAGTAAGAGGAGAATGGTGATAAAACACTGATGTTTTCAGCTGTTGCTAAGTA
>NW_009218790.1:0-14027 GCF_000690835.1 Fulmarus glacialis
CATCTTTTATAATAGTTGATCTTTCATGAGAGAAGAGGGGAAAGAAAGTGGGGTAAAGCGATATTCCCTTTGTGGGTCAGTGTCGTGGTTTAACACTGGCTGGCAACCAAGTCCCACACAGCCCCCAGCTCGCTCCCCCCACAGTGGGGTGGGGGGGGGAATCATGGGGGGAAGAATCTGAAGAGTAAAATTGAGAAAAGTAGTGCGTTAATATAAACAAGTTTAATAATTTTTTTTTTCTTTAAAGGAAAAAAATAATGGGAAAAAAACGAAGAAAAACAAGTGATGCAGAAGAAAACAATTGCTCACCACGAACTGACCGATGCATAGCCAGTCTCTGAGCAACGGCAGCCCCTGCCAACCTCCACCCTCACCAGTTTTATTTAGTCTGAGGAGCAGAAAAGGCCTTGAATCTGTGTAAGCACTGCTCAGCAATAACAAAAACATCCCTGTGTTATCAGCACTATTTTCAGCACAAATCCGAAACATAGCCCCATAACACTGCTCAGCAATAACTTAACATCCCCGTGTTATCAACACTGTTTTCGTTACAAACCCAGAACAAAGCCCCATACAAGCTACTGTGAAGAAATTTAATTCTATCCCAGCCAAAACCAGTACAGTCACTGATTCTTCTTTACTGAGGACAAATTTGCTCTTACTTCTGATCCTGCAGGGATGTTAAGAAGAGCACGCAGTTCTCCTGCCTACAGGGCAAATTTAAGCTGGTGTCAGGCAATAAAGGATAATGCTGTTCGCTGTCCTGATTACAGATTCAGAAATAGCAAAAACATTGTTTTGGCTAATGATCCTGGGTTCTTTGTAAGTAGTAGCTGGGAGAGAGAAAGAAATAAGAATAAAGCCTGAGGAAGGGGAAATGAGAAGGTGGCAAAAGAAACATAAGTCTTTTATTCTAGGTGTTGGAAAAGAAACGCCGTCTTGGTCCGTCAGTCTGGCTGAATCTAGCCTAGGCTCCCTCAGGATCTCTGCAGCAGAGGGCACTTCCCGGACCAGAGCCCGACGGTGCCGGGGGGGACGCGAGGCTGCTGTCCCTTCTCCCGGTGCTGGCACCGTTTCCGTGTCTCAAACAGCCCTGGCTCCTCATCACTGCCTTCAATAATCTGAGGTAGTTCCCAACAGGCTGTTTCTTCAGTACATATATTTCACATATTTTTTTGTTCATTAATATCATCTCAGGCCTTCTTTCAGATTAACTTTTTGTATATTCAGTTTTTACTGCCTAAGTAACCATTTTATGCACCAAACTGATAGGGAGTTTTGTTACTTGGGCAACTGTAATGCAACAGCGGTTTCATGACAGGATTTCTTAATTATAAAGTTAATCAAGTGAGTCACTTAAGGTGCTGGGCTTGTGTTTACGTCTACGTGCAGTATTAGGCCTTTATTTGTACTGTGTGGCATTACTGCTTCGGGAAGTATATTTTTAGTCAGGAGCAAGACCTAAAAATGTCTGGTTGCTTTCCAAAGTCTGAAATGTTTAGTTTGGTTTTTAATCTCACAATGCAGAGTGGTGGGAACAAAGAGGACGGGCACGGCGCACCAAAGGACGCCTTTAAACAGCTTGTAACTGCATAATACGCACCAGGTCACAAGGTTCAGTTTAAAAGCTGTATTTTCTAAGCCTTTAATTTCCTCACAGCATTATATATCTCGGATAAATGCTTTTACGCCCATAGAAGATGCAATTAGAGCCAGTATTCAACAAGAGCCAGAAACAGCAAGAATTGCAGCGGCCATCGCAGGGTTTTGCCTTCTAATTACATGCTCGCTCTTCCCAGCTCCACCCAGCGTGTGCAGCGGCGAAGCCAACCATACCTAAAGCTGTGTAAGTACCACATCCAGAATGCCAGAGATGATTTTGCAGATCTCTGTAACTGGACAGGCTCATGGTTTGTTAAGGCACTGAATTTGTGTAAATTACACAGTGACCTGTGTTAGGGACGGGACAGCAGTCTGCTCTCCCAGAAGGAGCTATCTATGGAAGGCCTTGTGCCCGTGGCAGGCGCACAGGAGGTCCATGCAATACCCAGCCTTGAGGTTTCTTGTATATTCGGAGTTTAAGCAGCCATTGTCTGACTTGGTGGTTTCGTGGTATGCCTAAGCAATCCAGGACCATGCTTCCTTCAAAAGGCACAGACCTTTTTCCCTCCCACCTTGTATTTTCACTGCTGATCGATCATAAGACAATACAATGAGTCAGGTGAACCTGTTAAACTCACTGATCTTTTTTTTTTTTCTGGGTTTTCAGTTCTGTCACTCACTGCAAGCAACAGGTACTGCCAAAACAAAGGAGGAAACGGGGAACTACACAACGGCAGGACCATTTTATTCCTGAAATATCAATACAATAACCAGGTACACCATAGTATTTCTGCTTTTGGTGGTCTGGAGTTCAAACACTGTTTCTAATAAAACAAAAAACAATAAAAATACCTAGAAGGCTATGGCTGTCAGTAACAAGCATCACCAGAGATTACTAGCAGTGATCACACTTAGGATGTTCAGTACCAAAGCGTAATCCTTAACTGTGTGTGCTAAAGGAGAGCAGGTAGTTTGTAGCCCTTATAAAGTCTTGCTTTCCATTGATGGGCTTTTTCAAAAGCATGGAACTGATTTCATATTTTTAAAAAAAGTTATTTAAATACAGAAAATTGGTGGGATTGGAGGGCCAGATTTCAAAGATATTTCTGCACCCATCATTGTCTCAGGTAGGTACCCCAGGGCCTGTTCAATTTACAACCTGAGATCCCAACTTTTGGCACCAAAGCATCTTTGCAAATATAATCCTGAGTCCTAAATCATGTGGAAAATGGAGCTTTTGTGTCTATCAGTGAAATGCTTTGAAAAATTTCATTCTCTATTATCTATCCTCTGAGAAGGAGTCTAATATATGCAGCTTTTGCATTTACCACTTGGGGACCTACCTATAAGTTGTTCAGATAACGTATGCTTTCAGGATTCCCTATGCTGTGCATGTCATACATCCATGTCACAGTCTCAGAAGGTGCAGCGACTTCCTGCTATTGAAGATATGTGTATTGTGTATACTCCTTTTGTTAAAAAGGTTTTATATATATATATGCAGAGTTTTAGTAAGTTTTCAAATCAGACTGTGAGCACAAGTTAGAGATAGATACAATAACAAAACATGAATTTGAAACAGATATGGGAACAAAAGGGAAGCGGTATGTCTCCTTCCCAGCCTCTTCAACCTGCTTTTTCTCCTCTGATGGCTGAACAACCGCGCGGACACTCGCTTTGCTGTGAGATTTCAGCGCATGCGGGCTGCATCCCAGAAACAAATGTTGCTGCCTCCACATCTTCATGAGTGTGCTTTTGTCAACCATTAAAGGCCGTTGAGGCTTTCTAGTTGAAGAGCTAACCAATTTCTTTCCCTGTCTTTGAATTAGCCCTTTAGAATATAAGTAATAGTGTCATTTGGAAAGAAACGAATCTTTTAGAGATCAGTAGGGCCAGACACCAAACCGGCTTAGAAAGGTAAAGTGGGACTCAGATGGAAGTTAGGTGCCCAAACCCAGCATTATGATACCCAAAACTGCCACTCAGTTATCACATAACCTTGGAACTTCCACAGGCTTTTTTCTTTTTAAATGCACCAGAAAGGAAGTGCAGTTTCTGTATCTCAGGCGATAACATCAGTTAAAGTTTCAACACATGCCTGGAGTGTGGGAGATGACAGGCCAGTTATTGTGACTGGAGGGGGTTGGGGCTCTCCTGACGTGAGGCTGCCCCGCCAGCCTGCAGGATGGGGTAGGTGGGGAGTGGGCGAGCAACTAGGCAGGGGACAGGGATGATGGGGAAGTACTGCGTGCTCTCCTGTGAAGGTTGCCACTGTAAAGAAAGGAATGTAATAGCCACTGACCAGGGAGTCAGTCTGTCTGGAGATTCAGTCTGGGCTCCCCAAACTCTGCATTTTATTCAGAGGCTGTTTGACATCCAACTCTTCCCCTCCTGCTCTACACAGTTCCTAAGGCTAAACCCAGCTGCTTGAATACCACTTCAGGGTCAGGCGCTATGAAATACAGCAACGCTTGCTGATGGGATGAGCATTTGAATTTGTATATCGAGACAGCTGATTCTTTGTGCGTGCTGCCGCACAGCCCTAAAGCTGTCAGGAAATGAAAAAAGTGTACCATAAAGAGATGCGGTGCAGGCCAGCAGAATGCAAACACTTCTCAAAGGAAGTAAAAAGTTTTGCATAGTATGCAAAAGTTCATTATTACTCACTGCATTTTTTTTCTACTCCATCACTTTTCAGTTAGTCAGCTGTTTGCAGTAGGCAATGCGGGTAAGAATAATACCTATGATGTCTAAACAAACAGATGATTTTACAGACTATAACTGACCTTTTTCTTGGTCGGAGTTACTACACATTTGTAACAGTAGAACTAAAATTAACTACCCGGTTTGCACTCTCCCCAGGGCAAGGAAACTGCATGGGTGCGGTCCCAGCTAAGCCCAGCCACGTCCCGGCAGTGCTGGCTGCTGGAGGAGGAAAGCCTAAGACGGGGACACCGGCTCTGTGCGCTCTGCGTGAGCAACAGAGATTTTGAGAGAGCTGCTAGAGATCAAGGTAATCTTAACAGAAGCCTGTATCCCATTTCAAGCACAAGCAGGCAGTTTAATTCTGTAATCTTGCAGTTACACTCCCATAACTGGATTGCCCGGTTTACAGCTGCCATCAAAGCCTTCTTAAAAAAATAATCCAAAGAAACCACAAAAAAAGACAACAAGAAAAAATTACTGTGGTGTGTTTTGGGGAGTAGAGACAATTCATCTCTTTCCTGCTGGTAAAGACATTCTTAAGGGTACTTGAATATGTACAAAATCTGTTCACTAACAATGTCTGAGGCATGATTCTTCACTCTCATCATGTTTGCGTGGATATAGTTCCATTGATTTTGCTAAACTGCTCCTAAACAGCACGAGTGAAGATCAGTATTTAATTCTGATGGGTTGTGCACCGATAGGTACGCTCACATAAAAGATTATTGAATGTGGTAGGGTTGGGATAGAGCCACTTCATCAGTTCGGGCACTTAAATAACAATGTTAAGATAAGAAGTTGCACCATCTTGGTAAATTCCTGTGTGCTTCTAGTGAAATCATCCATTTTCTTTCTTGTCCTTTTATAGACAATTTAGTTTCTCAGGGTTTAGTGCCCTCTGGTGGTAATAGTGTTTTTTCCTGTGAAACTAGATACGCTGACACCTCATGCTTCATTTGTTTTTTTACCTATACCTTTTGATTATCTCAGAGTGAAAAATGGATAAATAAAATCGAATTATACATTTTTTTTTAAACACAGAGGATTGTGGAGGGAGTAAATGAGGCTGATGCGTGAAAGCCACAGCGCTGAAGTGATGCAGGGAGCTCAGTAGCTCTAGCAAAAATATTAAAAAATTCAGTTCAGTTCAGTGTGCATTAATCAGCTTAGACACTAAAGCAGAACTGAATGATAAAGGTACCATAAAAGTACAAGAGAACAAAAAAATGCAGTTATGTATGAGATAGATACACACAAATAATATCGTGTGTACTCACAAATAAATTTGTGATAACCACAAATTTTTGTATACACCTTTTAATTACTTGTGATCTCACATATATGCACATTTTTAACTGTCCTTGATTACATATTTTATTACAAAGTGTATAAAAACTATATCAAGAGATTAGCGGCTTTGTCAAAAATTCTAGAAAAATATAAGCCCTTCAAGGTATTCAAGCACAAGTTATTTTGTGCGAGATATTGAAGCACAACTTACTTAGCCAGCAGGCTGGTGAGAATAATAGAAATAATAGTACAAGTGATTGCCTAATCCTATGGGCAGTATTGACTGACTGTGTTCTTCTCTGCTGTTTATAACATTCTCCATGAAGAATAATAGTAGTTATAATGAGCTTTAAGAAAATGTTTCACATTTGCTGTTATAAATTATTGTTCAATTCTACATATTTGGTAGACCTACACTTAGTTTTCAAAGCTTCCATTCATTGCAGTGCACATATACAGCACCCCTATAAACAACTTAAAGGAAGCATCTTTCCATGTTGGCATCTCTGACAACAAATGATCTCTTTTCAGCCCTTCTCCTTGGGTAGGCTCTGCAGGCTAGCTCCAATGCCTTGGCTGAAGGTTTCCATCCTTCACAAGCTCGCGCAGGTTCCTGTTTTCCCCTTCTTTGCCAGCATTCGCATTCTCCTCCTTCCCTGCAAAAGCAGAGAGAAGCAGCTGCAAAGGCCTCATATGTTACACAGTGGTCTAGGTGAAGGGCTGCAGGTAGCAGCCTTCTAAGCAGAAATAAGTGAAAATAGATGGGCCAGGAAAGAAAACAATATGCAGTTTTCTATGGAGACAGAAAAGATCGGACAGAAGGAGAAAAAGTTAGGAACTAGCATTTATAGGAGCAAGCAAGATGAGGGGGTGTGTGTAGGGCTGTCTGCCTTAGGGAAGGCTGTGTGATGGTCATAGGCAGAAAGGAAGGTGACGAAGGTGTTTCTGCAATAACCAACCCTACCCGAGCACGCACGGGTTTTCCCAGATTCTCGGGGCTGTGCACTGGCTGATAGCATCTCACAGCCCAGCTGCGTGCTTCAGTGTGCTGTTGTCTGGAGGTGTGGATGTCCGTGCTGGCCTGTACCCCGACGGATGTAGCAACACTAATATATGCTGGCAGGGAGCCTTTCTCATAAGAGGTAAATTAAGTAGTGGATGACATCAGCCTTGATCCAGTACTACTTGATACAGTCTTGTTTTTAATTCTAATAAAACTGATAAGTGAGTTGGTAGCTCTTGGTTGTTGCAGCTCTTCAGTTTCCTTCTCATTTTCACAGCTTTTCCACGCAACTGTGTGAGATACAGTGACGGTATGGTTTCCAGCCTTCCCCCGGTCTCTAGCCCTAGTTGATCCCTATTCCAGATCCTGTCTGAATAATGTAGCACTTATCTCCCCACCCAGGGGAACCCTTGTGCAAAGTTGTCAGGGCTGCCCCAGCTGGCCTGTCCGTGCCAGCCGCGGCTCAGGCTGGGCATACAGATTAGTTGTCTGAGCTCTGTGAACACGATAAGCATCCCGGAGCAGCAGGAGCCGTGAAACGCACGGGCACCCTCAGCCACATCAAACAGAATCCGAAGGATCAGGCAAAAAGTAAAGTGACAAATTTAAGTAGAAAAGGTGTATCTAAAAATCAGTACTTTAAAAGTAAGATAAGAAGTATGAATAGTAGGATGAAATAAATTTAATCTAATAATTTATGTACATATTCTAAACAGGAAAAAGCAGAGCCTGTGAGGAACAGAGTGAAAAAGAATGGAAGCAATAAATAAGAAAAATGTAATACCAAATTAAAACGTTCATTGGCTGGGAAGTATATTTAAAATTTCAGGGGAATAGATAAAAGCTCTCAAAATGCAAGGTGCTACTTTGTTTCATCTGGTTTCAAAGAGGCCTACCAGTGCCAACAGTATAATTTCTTTTTTTGCTCTTTACCTCTGGCTTCAGGTAGGAAAACCAAAGTGTAACACAAATAGGGCAGCACATAATTCTATAATTTCTGTAGAGCAAATCTGCCATTTGAACACTTTTTTGGTGGCTACCTCTCAGAATGTTAATTCTCCTTTCCTGTCAAACCGCTGAATTTGCAAGAGGAGCTATGCCATATCTAATAAAAGTCAAATCTCTTTCCTTGAGATCGTTGCTATTGTCTATAATATAGTTCTTCTTATGAATTGTAAATTGTATTCTTTATCAGAAGACAAACTAGTTGTGTCTTCTAACTATGCATTCTTGGATATCCATTCAAGTGCATAATATATGAGGAAGAGTCTCATTTGTCATTTCTTGTTTCCCTCATTTTAAAAGTTCTACTGTTTCACACTTCTGTTCAAATGTGAAAAGAGGCAAGAAGATACCATGGTAGTTACTTATCTAATAATTACTAATTGGATCATTTCTGAAATCCTCAAGTCTTACTCTATTAATTGTGAAGATTTTTGCTGATTGTTGAATTCATTACTTCTCCTATTAATAAGCATACAATATATAGTTTTGGATGATTCCCTTTAAGTTAAATCTTCAGGTAAGTCAGTCTGCTAAGATAGCTGGTATTAGCGTACCTGCCAAATGCTTGAAATTACTGGACTTATCCTTATCATCAAACATAAAAGATGGGCACACAGACACTCATTTACAATACATACTCTGTATTGTAAAGGAGAGAAAGGAATATTTGTGTGATCTGGTACATAAACTTTGGTACTGCAAATATATTAGTAGGTCTATTTTTCAAGAACTCCTGTTGTTGTTTTTTTCAAGCTAGACCTTTAAGTCTAGAATAACCTTTCATTTTCTTAGATGAAATTTGGTGCTCAATTTTCTCACAGTTTTCCAGCACAATCATACTCAGCTTCTCAGACGCATAGTCTGTGCTTCACAATTTTAAACTGTGCATGAATCAAGAAATGAGCTAGGATAAAACACACAGCACTTTTTGGCCTGGCTTTTAAAACCAGTCATTTGCACAAGGACTCAGTGATCATAATATTTTCCTTCATGCCCTTCCATGGGTTACTGACGAAGCTGCAGCATCAAGATTTGCAAGTGTAGTGGTCTGACTCTGAATGGCCTCATACCCTGCCCCATCAGTTCTAATGGGTGCATTAGAGGAGTGAATGTGACTTTACATAGGAGGGGTAACACTTACTTTCCTAATCCGTCCCTACATTAATTAAGACAAGTGATGCTACTTAATTTTTCAGTTCAAAGCACATCTGCGTGTTTTGATACAAGTCTTGAATTGTATTACTGCTATGAATATCAAGGTCATTTACTCTTTGATTTCCAAGCGATCTTTGGAAATAGAAGCAAAGCCTTGTGCAGTATCTGTAAGTACAACAGTTCTTAGTCCATTTTTGCCTGATGTTCTCCTAAAACTTGTCTGACTCCAGTTAATGGAGTAGGCTTTAGTTAATCTTCTGTTAAAATTATGGAGGAAAAGTTTCATAAAAATTGGCCTTTCAGTAATAGGTCTGTGGCTTCTGATGTGATTTAATTTTCCTGGGTCTGACATATTGAGAATTAAAATAGAATGACATTTTTTAAAACTGTCAGTAATCGCTGCTTTTATCAATCATTAGCCAATGAGGCACCATCTGTATCAGCTAACTTTGCCTTGGCCTGCTGCAGCTTTTTTCTTCATTTCCTTTGTACTTTCACAAAGTAATGAAGTTATTAAGCTTCTTCCCTCCATTTCTGTTTCTAAAATTGATATCCTCCCCACACATTTCCTGTCATGCTCAAATGAAAGCTGAAAAGGCAGAGCATTTCTCTTTACCTTGCACTTGTGAGCATATTTTTAAATAATATTTTTGACTGTCTGCTTATGGTTTAGTATCTCCATACCACAGCCCTTAAGAAATGCTAATGGTCTGAGTGTCCATCATTGTTTTTCTATCTGCATGCCCCAGAACTCATGTTTAAAATCTCCTATTCTTCTTCTGTTATAATGCTTTTTAACCAGACATCTGATAATCTTTGTTCTGAATTAATTTTCAAGATCATGCTTTGCTGCTAGATTGGGGCTCATATTCTGTAATTCAAGCACAATTGCATATGTTGTCAGGGTCAACAGCAGTTGCAGCACTTGCTTTAATCATCCTTTCTTAACACTAATCTTTTTAGCGGTGTTATCAGACAGTGGAGAATTGATTATTAGTATTCTTTTACTATGGTACATCTTACTAAATCATACAAAAGCACTTCCTCCTCCAAAGACCAGCAACTTTTGTACAATCCTTTCCTGAAATATAGTCAGTGTCCCGCACTGCTTCATGAGCCCTTCTTTTATGTTTTGAGAAACCCGTCTCACATGTCTCCCATAAGCTTTCACTAATTTTTTCTTATTGGTGTCATTCGTTATTTTTAGAGGTGGGACATGGAATGATGTGATTCTTTCTGTTGCTTTTCTCTCACAAGAAACTCTGAAACACAGTTATGTTCCCCACCGTGATTATGTGGTGCATCAAGTGCAATCACCCTGACTGCATACTATATGAGAAGCTAGATCTGAAACTTTCCCTGTGTGGATTCCTAACACTGACCCTTTCACTGCTGATTTTAATTCAGATAAAAACCAGGCCCAGACAGTGATGGAATAAGCATTGTCATCAACTGCTCTTCCAGAACAGTTCCCCTTGTCACTACTCATCATTATTTTTAATCGAAACAATCCAGTGATAATCTATCAACTCGAGTTTCAATGATAAAATTATTAACAACAGGAACATTGCTCCATTTTTTTACACTCTACATCTCAGAAGTTGCTTAGCTAGCAGATAAGGGGTAGGTCAGGAAATAGGGTCCTGGGTGAGTTGTATGAAAAAATGTGCCAGGGACTTTCCTTAGTTTTATTATACCTGTTGTGAACTTGGCCAAGTGAGCTTGGCTTTGTGCAACAAATAATTTCCAGTGATAGGTTTCAAGGTACTATCCATTTGCCAGTGAAATCAGTTGGTTCAGTGGGGTGTAAACATATCTGAGCCAAATCCAAACAAATGGCTTGGCTGGAGCCCTGTTTTGCTGTTTCAAAATGCAAAGTAACCAGCAGGATTCACAATTGCTTTAGTGTTACGGTCCACGATAGCATTGTATTTAACTCCTGCCAGAGTAATCTGACCTTAGCTTAGTTTTTCTCTCCTACTTAAGTTTGTACCTTGATCTCTCCCACCTCGTACCTATCTAGGTTATCCTAAAACCTGAACTACCTCACGTACAATTTAATGTCTCCCAGGTATAAAAACCTAACATATTCTCCTGCTAATTCCCTTCTAATTTTTCAGTCTTGCGAATTCAAAAGGCACTGCTTTCATGTGGTTTAGTCAGTTTTGTCCTTTAGGAGGTTCCCTTCCAGACCACCTTCCAGTGGGCCTGCTGTGTTGTGGCCACGACTACAAATAATACCTTTTTCTGATGGCAAGAGTCATATATAGATACCTCCCAGTACAGAGCCTGAGTGAGACTTAGATACCAGAGTTGGCAGGGTGGTGATTCTTATATGTGACAGGTATACTCAATAGCTAGGGATCATTAGGCATATACATCTAAAATACAGACTTAGATGTTGAAAGAGTAGTTGGAAGAAGAAAAAGTAACAGGTAAGACAAACCACAGAGCAAGATACATGTGCAAACAGCTCTAGACAGTTAATTTCTGAAAAGTAAGAATCCAAGTTTAAGTCATATACAGGCCTTTAATAATTTTGTGATATTTGAAGAGAAATTTTTTGTCATCTATTAACAAAATCTCCATTTACAAAATCAGAAGACCTAACCTAACATACAGTTTGCAGTTCCTCACATATAAAGCTTGCTTTCCAAAGCAAAAATACATGAAACAGTATTTCACAATGTTCCCAAAAATTTTCTCAGACTGCTGTAATTGTGTAGGAAGTATAATATATACTCTTACTTGCCTCTGGATGTCTCTTCCTACAAAATCAAAGGGCAAGGTAGAAATACTGTATAATAGAAAAGATTATGAATAATAGAAATACATCCTAATTCAAGAGTCTATTCAATCTCCCTTAAGCTCTCCTAATCCTACCTGGACAAGTGTAATACTGTGAATCAATCCAGAAGGTACTTTTTTTTAATGGAGGCTTCATAGTTTTTTAATTGTTTTTCTTAGTATTTCAGGGTGAAAACATTTTCCTCTCTGTACGTAAAAAACATAACCCGAGAAAAACAAGTCCTCCCCTCTCTACTTTCTTTCACACTTTGCAGCTCTTATTTTGTTATTTTCCTGTTACAGTCTCACACTTCTACGCAGAGTGAAAATTATGTGTAATCTGAGTAATAATTCATGTAGGTTTACTGACGTATATTGTACAATTTTCTATGTCAGTGATTCCCAAACTTTTTTTTACCAAGGATTCCTCTGGCATGTAACTAAACTTCCCATAAGCCTCTGTTCTCTCTTCTTGTCTCTCTGATGCTACCTAGCTTTTCTTTTCTACCTAGCTACCTCCAGATTCCTTCCCTTTCCACCTGATTCTGATATCCCTCCTTCTTCCATTCCTCCCCTAATCAGTCTTCCCTCATACCCTCAGGTTTGTTCATTATTCAAAAGAATAACTTTTCTTCTTCTCAGAGTTTCAGTCCTTTTCCCTTAAGAAGGAAATAAGGGTATGGCAACAGTACAGGATTTTTGCTGCTTCCATGACTGGCCTTCTGCTTTTCCTGCACAGCCCTTTTCCTTCCTAGCAAAACTAGATTTCCTGCTGTTTGAAACAGAGATTCACATTAGTCTCCTGGTGTCCAGCAGTTACTCTCGGGGAGCAGCAAGTATTTTATGTCACCTTTGAATGCATCCCTGTCTCTTTATCTGCGAGTATTTGACATTTAACATTTGAATATATAAAATGTTTCAGCATCCAACTGCTGGGGGCTGTTGCTGATCCTGTCGTCCTTTGTTCCCAGCGCAGTCCCTTTGGAAGTGTTACGATATCATTCATGGCGAATCAATATTTATCTGTTTAAATCTAATGATGGTGTAATTCTATGGACCTAATCCTGAAATGTTTAGTTTGTCCATTTTCAGACAAAATTTACACTAAAGTTAATGGCTCAAGATTTTTTGTTACTGTTAGAATTTCATTGAAAAAGAGAAAAAGCCTGTCAGAAACACTCATTTTTAGATAGCAGTGTATCCCTTTATTAGATGAGGAGAATCAACCAGAAAACAAATATAATTGAGAAGATCTTTAGGCATTACAGGCATTACACAGTGAATGGAAATGCTTTTATATAAGGGTTTGATATGACAAGTTAGAAATAATTTTCATTTCTTTTAAATTAGCATCTTGCATTCTCAGAGGCTTTGTCTTAGGTTTAAAGAGCACAAAGAAGAATACAGTCCCCAGAAAAAGCTATCCTATGTAATTTCTTTCATCTTTGCTTGCAATCAATCATTCTTTCAGTGAGACTGATCTTACGTGCTGCTCCTTGGTTGCAGGATACTTCTTGCCGTATGATACCCATGGCTGTAGCTCACCATAATATGATCATCCAATTTGCTAGGTTTAGTCATCTGTGGCTAGGTTCTTGAACATGGTATTTTGATTTGGTTTAATGTGAAGAAGTGTGTTCTTCCTTTCCTTCATTGTTAAACCCTTTTCAGGAAGTATTCGTGCCTTGTCTCTGGCTTTCACAGCGTACAGCAGTATGTAAAGAATGGAATTGCACTGCAGTACCTCGGGGAGCTCCCTTGAATTGCTCCTCCTGAAAGCAGACTAGTTAGGAAGATGTGCAAAGCTCTCATTTGGGGAACACCCGGCAATAATTTTTCTATCTATTTTAGCCACCAATTAGAGATCCATAATCACTGACTTTTTTGGTCTCAGAGCTGGAAAAATAGACGTATCATTCAAACTGAGAGTCCAACGTTGATTTTCAAGAGCTAATGTTAATCATTTGAAGTTGATGCTTTTAATACGAAGTTTACTATTCTTGAGACTCTTTTTGTTCTATAAAAAGGATTTCTCTCATTCTGGCCAGAACAAGAGAAAATTAGCACAATTGTGTAGGTCAGTGACAAGGATATTAACCCAGCAATGGAGAAATGCCAGATCACCAGAAATGGTGAGTTAGAGATATTGCTTGTGAATATCTGCTACCCCATGGAATCTCTTGCTATTAAAACTGTTTTGTTCTATAGACTTGTTGATGACAGAGTCAAGGTTAAGGAAACTGACTGTAATCCACCAGTTTGGGCATTCATCTGGTGTATTGGAAAATCAACTATGTGTTCCAGCCCCAAAGGCATAAAGCTTTCCGTTAGAAATGCAGGAGTGAATTATGGATGACTCAAACACAGTACAGAAAATTACATTAGCATATGTAACACAGAGAGGGTTAAGTATAATTACAGTAGCTGTACACAGCAAAGTATACATGGGTAGAAAAACAGTGGCACAAATGCTATTCCT
>NW_009218790.1:14058-17555 GCF_000690835.1 Fulmarus glacialis
CTTGGAGAAACAGATTCCAGGCTTCCTTTGGTTTGGATAATCTGAATGTTTGCCTGGCACACTTTTTTGCCAAAGCCCAGTATGTAGCACAGATGTGGGGTTAATGATCGATTAATATTAAGCCTCAGATAAACTCTAGAATTAGACAATTCAGATCTGATATGCCCTCAAATGCTCACAGACTGAATAAAAACCCTTTGCTTCCTTGACATGGTAATTTTTCAGGCTCTCAGTGGTTGCAGGTTAGAATTGTAGAGATGATCAACCAGGTCGCCACAACTATACATTTGCCAGGGGACTAGGGAGTGGAAAATAAATACATGAGGCTAGGGAATTTTTGGAACCATGGTAGAAAGGTATCTTAGTGCAGTTCTCAGTCTAGAATATGTATAGCTGCTGTCCATCCAGCAGAGACTTCATCTGAAATTGAAACACCTCAGACTTTTTGAGGCAATTTTTTAAGGACATATTTTAAGTCCTTTTAAAAAATCTTCAGCTTTTAGTTTAAGCTTCAGATAAGTTGATTCCAACCATCTCTGAGTACATTATGTCCCTCCACTACCTAATGTTTCTTGGTGTAACAGGAATATTCACCAACCCTTTCTTTGGAAAGTGAAAGCCATTTTGACAGCAGCAATGCAACTTTCGACTAATGACTAAATATAAAATGAGGGACTTACGGGTTATGGCAATTAGCAAACTGCTGGTGATGTAATAATGTAAACTTGATGCACTCCTGCTTTTCTAAAAGTTCTTCTTATCAGCATATTAAAGGAAGCCAGTGTCTTTGTGCATAGTTCTATAAATGCCCTCATGTTTGGGTGAATTCATTAAACTTACGGTCTTTCCTGTCTCCACTTTCCTAGACTCTCTCTGTCTTTCTCATAATCCCTCAGAAAAAATAGTTCCAGTCTTATTAGTGCTTAACCTTGTGTTTTGTTACTTGTTAGCTAGCCTTTTGTATTTTAATACCAAGAATACCTCTTAAAATGCATGACTGCGTGACTCTAATTCACCCTGTGTTCGTATTTGCCGGAGCGCTTCTATTGTTTCAACATCCTGCTTATACAAGAATGTTTCATGGTTTCTTTATATTTATGCTGAAAGAAAGTTATTCACGAGCTTTAAGGTGATAGAAATCTTCCTCTCCCATCTTTCCTTCTCTCCCCACCTCCCAGCCACTGTAATACATTAATGGAGTGATTCTGTGAATATCAAGCATAGCAGTTGTAGGGTTCAGCCCTAGTGCTTCCTCCCCACAGTAATCCAGCTCTATATAGTAATCTTGCTGAAATTTATTGCTTACTGGGGGAGCGAGAGCTGTGTGCACTGTAGGGCTCCAGGTTCTATCACAGCCCTCGTCAGACTCCTTTGTGTATACAGTTCATATAGTTACTATTCATTCTATAAATTAATCTGCTATATTCTTTTAACAATGGAAACTAAATGCATCATGCTAAAATCAAATCAATGTCATCCGTATCAGTCACCAGGGGTCTCTTGATCTCTTTCTAGCACCGATTTTGTTATTCAGACATTCCCCACAAGCTGTCAAATGGTCCAACTCAATAACAACTAATAAAGCAAGCACCCCTTAAAAATTTCCCCAGGGAACCTTTTTAAATTGAACAGGGAGTAATAAATCTTGTAGTGTCAATAATGGTGAAAATGTTAATTTGGTTGACTCTCCTATGTGCCTCCTCAAGTGAAATTTCAAATGCTGTTCTGGGAAGATGGCTGCTCTCTGCCTGCAGCACCAGTTTCACATCTGTGGCAGGGGCTATCTGAGATGGGCTGTACAACCAAAGTGTTCTGGTGATCTGGTTGCTTTCTCAACCTTTTAAATCTCAGCTACTGATTTT
This sequence comes from Fulmarus glacialis, assembly GCF_000690835.1. Lineage (NCBI taxonomy): Eukaryota > Metazoa > Chordata > Aves > Procellariiformes > Procellariidae > Fulmarus > Fulmarus glacialis. Next base: position 15,921 of record NW_009218790.1, read on the forward strand.
AGTGATGACCTTACATGAAAGATAACAGGGATGAATGTGCTGATAAGACTTTCTCAGAAGGCTAACTGATACAGTCCCTAGCACGTAGCAGAAATGTGTCCATCTGCTAAGCATAGCATGAGTCTGATTTCCTATGCCACACAAAGCTGGTTTAACACTAGTATCAATAACATAATTTTCTTTATTATACAGACTGGGTAGAAAAGGGGTTTTATGGTGTAAATTTCATCTATTAAGGGCATTTCTGTGAATAAGTTGTACTAGATGTTCTTTTCATCCTCTTTAGCACAGATTTCTCTCACAGATGTCATTATTGGGCATTAGACAATTTTTTTTCTCCTGCTGTTGTGAAAGGAGAACTGCAAGTATTGACATTAAACATTTTGGGAAATTTGTTCTGTTCTTTTTATAATAAGTGAAAGCAGTCCTGCCAGAACTCAAACCTTCCAGTGACTTAAATGTCTATTTTATTGTGTTATTTCTTAGGTACTTATATCATCCTGAGGAAACTAATTAAGGGGCTATTTCCGAAGTCCCAATTGCATACTTACTCCATATAATCATGCTTTGATTTTTTCATATTTTTAACAAATTTTATATCTGCCGTGGAAACAAAATGGCAGCTTTAAGCTGCCATTTAAACACTACTAAAATATGTGTTTTCAATATAAATTTGTGACATGAGATAGCAAGTGCTAAAAATTTCTGATTACAAGATGTTAATTTCTGGGCTTTGGTTGGGCACCAGAGCAGCCTAGAGATGGTACAGTTAAGGACCTACGTGGCCACTTCGAGATTCATATTTTTAAAAACTATTGTATTTGTTCCATCCTGCTAAATTTAGGAAATTTTCCTTTTCTTAGCTGCTTGATCCACTTCAGGGTTTGTTTAAGCTCTTTGTGGGTGGTATAGGAAAGTATTTAATTTGCATACTAGGCAGGCAAGGAGACCTAATAGTCTTTATCCATCAGCTTTAATAATCAAGAACCAGCCCTGCACTCGGCGCGACGCAGACCTGCTCTCTGTGTTGCACGGGAGCCCAGCTCCCCTGCCATGTCCAGATCGGTGCACTTCCTTTCCTTTCCCTTTATAAACGCAGAAAAGAAGAGAAACCTGAGGGTTGGGAGGAACGTTGAAGCAGGAGGGCCCGGAAGACCCAAGACAAACTTGCCAGGGCCCTGAGGGCAGCCCTGCCTGGCCCTGCCCACCTCCCCACAGCCCTGCCCTGCCTGGCCATGACCCCCACCGAGATGAGCCTGGCTGATGTCCCAACCTGGCCTCGGCGCATCCCCACGGAGGTGCCCGATGCCTGGAGCTGGGCCTGCCCCGGTGCTCCCCGGCTGCCCTGCTCCTGGCTGGAGACAAACTTGCCAGGGCCCTGAGGGCAGCCCTGCCTGGCCCTGCCCACCTCCCCACAGCCCTGCCCTGCCTGGCCATGACCCCCACCGAGATGAGCCTGGCTGATGTCCCAACCTGGCCTCGGCGCATCCCCACGGAGGTGCCCGATGCCTGGAGCTGGGCCTGCCCCGGTGCTCCCCGGCTGCCCTGCTCCTGGCTGGGGCGGTGGGACTGGCCCCAGCTTCCAGTCCCTGCCATGGGGAGCCCCTGCCACTCTTGAGCTGTGCTGTGCCCCCA
>NW_009218791.1:0-8931 GCF_000690835.1 Fulmarus glacialis
CCCCTTCCCTGGCTACACACCCGCAACGCGTACGCGGTCATTATACACGCACAGATGAACACACGACTGCAATGAGGCAAAGTAAAGCCCCACACGCAGAAGCAACGTGTGTCGGCGACGGGAGAGGGCGGGGGATGGCGCGGTGCTGTGAGGAAGGGCCCCTCGGCAGCATGGCGCGGGAGCCGTCCCTCAAGGAGCGAAGTATGCCCCTTCGCTGCCCCAGCCAGCGGGGCAGGGGGAGCCAAAAATGGCAGATTAAAGGAAAATCGGAAAGCAAAAACCAGAAATGCGCAACCTTTTACGTGTACGAGCTTGGAAACATTAACCAGCCACACATTGAGAGCTGCCAGCTCCGGAGAGGGCAAAATCCTGTATTCCATCAAAATCCTGTGTGATTTTGTACTGATTTTCATAACTTCATATGCACCAAACTCACCGGTAATGCCTTCCTGAGGTGGGGGAGACTGAAGCTGGCTGGAGGTGCAAGGAAGGAAAAATGGGTTGACTGGGTGTGACAGGGGAATGTGGGTTTCAGGGCCTGTCCTGATACAAATCAGTATTTGTAATTGATTTTTCTTTCAAAACAAGCTGAGAACCTGACCCTCGGACACGGGTAGGCACTCCTGGATGGGTGGCTTCATTTTTCCCTTGGATCAGGTCTTGTCCCAGCCGTGCAGTTGGTCTGCGTTTCCGCAGCGTGGCCGCAGGAGGAGGCTGCAAAGCTGCCGTGACAAGGACTGTCGTGGGCAGGTTGCCGGTTTGGTTCAGCCATGTCCTATTTCAGCCCACAAAATGAACCGGTGAGAGAAACACCATGGCAAAGCTCAGCTCTGTGATCCTGCTAGCCATTTCCATCCCCTCCGGCCAAGGGAAAACCAGGCATTACCAGGTCAATCAGCCAGTGCTTGAAATTAGTTTTAATTTTAACTACCTGGATAATTTTTAACAATGCTTTCAGGAGTAGAGAGTATAATTAGATCGGTACTCTTCACTGGTTCCTTATTAAAGAGTCTTCTTTCCTTTTAACTTACCTCTTGAAGTTTTTTTGAATGTCTGTAAATGTTAAAACCGTCTCTAAGCTGACACACTGTGCCCTTTGGCAATGAGGGGTTACGTGGTCCTAGGTCACGAATAACAGTCCTCGGATTTCCTAATGCTCCCAGAGACTGATCATGCTCCCTTCAGTTTACGTATGCAGCGTGTCTTCACAACACTAGACATACTACTTCAAAAACCAATTTTTGACTGGTTAAATAAAAGGAATGTTTTTGTGGTACAAGATGCTTCAACTCATGGAATTACTTTACTATGAAATAGGATGGAGAAGAACATCCCAGAGTGAAAAACGAGTTCAAGGACAGTTATCGTAAAGAAAGCTAGCATTTTCAGGTTACACAGAATATAAATTTATCAACTGATACAAAAGAGGTCTTGGTGAAGACCAAGACCATTTCTACTCAATGAAAGAACTTCCATTTGACAATGAACTAACATTATGCAGACAGTGAAACAGATCCTGATGAAGGAGATCAGACTCATCATGATTTCTTACAGGCTCAAATGATGACTTTTTTTTAAGAGCATGATTTGTGAAAAGATATTTTTAAGGAAGAAATGCATATAGTGGTGTACAAGCGGAGTCACAGATCCAGGTGAATCTCACTTGCATTTCATAAAAGCTTGTTTATACCATTATATATGTGTAGGAGAACAGATGTGAACAGTGAGCTATACCTTGTGTTGCTCCCTGGAGGACCAAGCTGAAGAATACGGAAGAGGTCAAATGACAGCAGCGTAGCAACCTGTTATCAAGGAAAAGCCCAAATACAAAAGTACTTGTCTTTTTGAACTAAAATAAGTGTTCTACATTTGAACAAAGAGTGAAAGGGGTCAGTAGAGTCGAAGTTACATGATAACAAAGGATGTTAGCAAAAGTCTTAACAAATTTTCAAGCAACCAACCGAGCAGATGGAGAAGGAATGGGAACTGCTGGTGGTAGCTTAGGAGCTGTCTGGTATGCTATATATAGTTTGCTTTCTGTTATGATATGGTACATATCAAAATAAGTAAGCACAAGATTAAAGTGTTACACATATTATAACCAATTGTGACACATAATAATGATATTGAAATAGTGTCCTGAAGACCTACATATAGATATTTAAGTGAAAAGTGATTGTATTTGAGTACCATTGCTAGATAATAAGTAACTTAATTTGACAGCGGTGCTTTAATTAGCCAAGCGGATGTTTTCATTGATTTCATTGTGCATTACTTTGCTGTTTGAAGTTTTGCCTGTTTCTTCCTTGTAGATACGATGTTGAGAATCCACTAGATAAAATCCTTCCATTCAGAAAACATCATCACAAAAGTGAAAAATGCCACACAGGGACAATACACAACAGCCACTTACCCTCTGAGGGGGATAAGGAGTTAAAAGATAGTCGAGAAGATTTAAAAGCAGCAACGATTTCTGAGGAGCTGAAATCCACAGTGAAGGAGAAGCCGAGGCCCAGGTCTGGTCTTATTGTCAGAGGAATGATGGCTGGACCAGTAGCAAGTTCACCAGAGGTGATTTCCAACATTTACAAAAAATTTGGCTTGGCCATGGATTTTATATCTAACCACCTGCGATAAAGTTATTTGCAAATAATATTAAAATGACTTCTGCATGCTAATCCATTAAATCTGCAGTCTGAGAATATGTGGTAAGTTAGGGAAGTGGTTCTGGTTAATTTAGAAATTCAAACTGTTTCAGATATAACCACTACACGCAACTACCTCCCGCATGTCTGTGATCTTAGGTTACAGAATTTCTTTATAAATCTTTTCCATTCTTGATATCTCTTGACAGATGGGATTTTCCATTTTCCTAGGAAAATTGCTTTTTAACCTTAGCAGTATGTACAGCTTTCAAAGTTTTCTTAGCCATGGGTATCTGTTTTACTCAGGTTTTTCCAAAACCCCACATTTAATCAGTAGCAGTTTGGAGTTGAAAATTACTTTCAGTTAGAAATACGTTTCTAAATTGGTCCAATCAGACCATATTCCATCAGTTAAGTGTTTTCAAAACAAAGTTCTAAAATTCTTGCCTCTTTTTTTTTCCCTCATGCTGCTTTTATATAGACAGGAACTTTCCCTGTGTAAAATTAGGCTTGTAATAGTGAGCAGTTGAAATATTTTAAATACACCCTTTGGATAATGCTGAAGAGAATATGGAAGTTAAATGAATTAGTTGGATTTTTCTAAATATCTCTGATTTGGAAATAAAGACTGGATACCTCTAGTGGGCAGTCTTTCCAGTAAAATGTCTTATATGTCTTGGTTTCCTGAGTTGGGTACAACCCGAAAATTAAGCTTTAACAAGGTATTTTGTTGATGTTCTTGGGTAAAAAAACCAGTAGTTTTTAATGGTAAATAACATCTTTAATACTGTTCAAATTTTAAGTAAAAGTGTATGTCTGTCCTATTTATTATCAATTATTTAAAAATCTGATTTACTATATAACCCGATTCGTAATAATAAACAAATTGCTTAGCCCAGAAATTAGTGATAGAGCTTTCCTTTGCTTTTCATGTTTATTTAAAGATGCTCAAATTTTAGTCTGTGGTTTTAATGGCACTTATTTCTAGGATCTGCAAAAAAGGCGGCTTTCAAAACGATCCACTAGCATAAGCAGCACAGCACAGTTCAAGGGTGAGGAACATGAAGAAAATTACCTGAGTGTCCCAAGTACTGATTTTCAAGAAAGCAAAGGATCTTCGATACAAGTGAATATGGAGTTTGCATTAAGGACTATGTCAAGCTCACACACAAGTTCAGCCTCTGAAAAACTAAGAAACATCCCCAAAGATACAGATGACTCTTTTGCCAAACTACTGTCTGAAAGAGAGAGGACCAAGACAGAAGAAAGAAAATCAGTTCCAAGCCTTGGTACAGACAGCAATGAAAAAAGCCTTAAAGTGAGTGCCCCTCACAGACATTCAGGGGCTGGAAGAGAGAAGAGAGAAAGATCCCTCAAGAAAAATGAGAGTCAGTTGTCAGGCCACAGGTAAGAATGTTTGTAAGAATATTACACTAAAACATTGAGGAAATCTGGTGGAGGACTAGGAGTGACTGATATGCCTTCTGATTTCACTGAGGGGAAGTAGCTGGAAGGTGTGAAGATAGTGAAAGGCAGAGAAGTTTTAAGATTTAACTTACTCACTTTTGACATGCCAAACCATTCAAGGTTCCTTTCTTGGTCAGTGGAGAGACCCTGTTGTTGCTGGTTTATCTTTACTGCTTCAAAAGGGAGCTAGTTACTAGTTCAGACTTAGACCGCTTAGACATCTAAGCAGTACAGATGACTCCCACCTGTGGAGGTCATCTGCAGCGTTCCACAGAGACATTGCTCGGGCCTTAGGAAATAGTGTTGATTACCTCTAAATATTGCAGTAGTACATCCAAAAAACCTCAGAGGATAAAATTAAGGAGTACCAGCCAAATGCGTACATACGTCCACATGGTTCAGTGCAGTGCTGTGTTGAGATATCCAAGCCATGCCCAAACAGGCTGGTTTCGCTACCAGCACAGTGCTGTTACATGTAGACACTGTGGTGTGTCTTTGAAGCAGGATAGCCTGTGTCATTGCAGTATTTAGACTAAGCCCAGTTATCATCCCCACGCACCATGATGCTGCAGCCACACAGCTCCTGTGTATCAAGGTATTTTGCTCAAAAGTTAGTTCAGATTTTTTTTTATTGTACTGCATTGCTTCACATTGGTATAAAAGGTTTAGAATAGCCTCCTTCTGTGAGCTCCAAATATGTATTTTTGGCTTTTGTCTGTTTTATACTCTTAATTGATTTTTTTTCCTGATGTTGTTTTTTTATTGTGCAGAATTTGAGAAGAATGGGAGGCAAGGGATTTTGTTTATTTGAGGGTTGCTAAAGCAGTAGGACCCAGACTGCCACATCTCAAAGCTGGCTTCGTAGTGGGGCTGTGACTTGGGTTGAGTTTTGAAATGCTTCAGGTTGAGTCATCCATGAGAGTTTAACCAGTCTGGAATTCTGAACCAGAGCAGTGCAGGGCAGTTATGCCCTGTCTGTGCATATATAAAATCTGCATAATAAAACCTGCTGCCTCATTATCTAGCACTTCTCATCAGCATCTCTCAAATAAATTTAAGCAGGAGATGAGTATCACTCTGCCCATACCACAGATGGGAAAACTGAAGCAGGTAGAGAGAAACGTGCATGCTACATGACAGCATGTCAATAGTAAAGTCATGCGTAGGGCCTAGGCACCCTGTGTGTTGGTCTTGTGGTGCACTCCCAGTGCTAGAGGTGAACGTGTCTTATAATTGGTAGAAATATTTTTGAGTTTATATCACCTGCTGCTCCATAAACTAAGACACATGCCAATATTCCCTTCTGTGGGCCATAAAGCAGTATTTCTGTTTTACTAAATTTAACAGCAGCCAGGTTTGTTGCTATTTTTTAAGTGCTGAAAAATCTCATTAATATGCTAAAACTGCAACCACAGATTTGTTTTTAATTATTATTACTATTTTGTTTTCCTATTTAATTCTTATAAATCTTGAGACACAGTGTATTGAGGCCCTGTTGAGATCAGATCATGAGGAAGCAATGATATATTAGGTCTCTCCACATTTATGTTCGGGGCTGTGGGAGTTAACAAACTGGGGATCTACTGTAGCTGCAAATGGACCACTTGCTTCCTGTCTGGAACCAAAAAGCAACTGAAAATAGCCACCCGCATTACACAGTTACTTACCTGTGTTAGCTAACTTCATTTGTAAAAGATTATTGAGTAACAGGTGAAAGTACCAGAGTCTTAAGTCTTAAAATCCACAAGAGGTCAGTTCTCCATTATGTACTGTACTGGAAAGCTGAGCTGTGTCAGGTAATGGCTGAACCCAAGCAATACAAGTCCCACTGTTGCTGAACTGGAACTGGTGCCTGCAGATCTATCTCTGATATTCTGCTTCCAGAAGGATTTATTAAGTCTTGCATGACTCCATGTGGATGCAGAGAGCCAGCTCATAAGTCACTGTGGAAGCAGAAGCAACGGGGTCTGACTCTGTTTCATATAGCTTGACAGGGTGTATAAGGTAGTGCTAACCCATCACTTCATCCTTTCCAGTTTCAGGATGGTTTATTACTTCACGCTCAGCATTAATTGAGGTAGAGAATACAGCTTCAATGGGCTTTTGACAGCTCCCCAACAAAGCTGAGAAGAACAGGTGTATTCCTGGTATTTGATAATCAGTGAATGTATAGTACATTATTTATGAGTGTCAAAGACATATCGGACTGGATAAAGTTCTTTTGAGAAGACTGTGTCTGACCAAGAAATCTCGTGTACTAACTCCACTCAGCTGTAGTTGGACGTGCTGACACTTCCTAACCTTATGCAGTAATTGTGGAGTGAGCTGAAAAGGAGAAGCTGGGCTGAAAGGGGACTGCCCCAGTGCACCATTTTGTGCAATGTACTGCGGTACTGTGCTCCATTGCATAGTAAGTGGTTTGAAATAGTTTCCTTCCTTCAGAGGACTGGTTTGGTTTCAGCAAGAACAGAAGAGGGAGCTATTTCCTAAGCAGAGTCCATGTAATCTGTTTCCAAAGCAAAACGGGGACATTCCTGCCAGATGATTTGAGTTAACGCCAGTAGAGCATTTGAATTCATGCCGAGCTCTGAGCTGCTGAAAACTCTCACTGAAATCAGCAGGACTGCTGATGCTCCTGAAGTTAAGTGGAAGTAACAGAGAGTGGAAGTGAGACTCCAAATAAACACTGACTATTACAGTATAAGGCCTGGCTCTTGCAAGACTTTTATATCCCTTTGGCCAAATCCTGCAGTGTTTGAGAGCCTTTCAGGATTTGGCCAGAATGCTTGAGCATTTTGAGGCATGAAAAATTACAATGTAGGAGCAGATATTTGTCTGGATCCTCTTCCATTCTCTGTTACTGCTACCTGACACCTCTGACATAAATGCTAATCTAAGTATTTAGACGAGTAGCTGAAAATCTATATAGGATTAACCACAGCTAGTTCATTCACAGGCATCTGCAATTCTGTTTTTCTTTCCCACAGAAAACTAAAGACATACAAATCTTAGTTTTCCTTCCATTTGCTGTACTTTTTCATTCTCTTTTCTCATATGCAAAAAATGCTATTGTTGCATACAGGCTGCAGGCATCCATTGTCTACATATGAGAAAAAAATGAAGCAAAACCACTGCTATGCTTCAAAAGACAAAGCTGAATGTTATCGAATGAATGCTTACAATCTGAGTGGGCAGAAATACCTAGCTATAAAAATATCCTGGGGAAATACAGATCCACACTATTTTGACTCACACGTTTTAATGAAAGAAATGATTGTGGTTTTTTTTCATCAGCTATCTAATTCTTAGCTACTGCATGAAGTGTGTGCGGCAGGGTAATGTGTTGAGAGGCCAGATTTGTGACTTGATATTTCAATCTTACAGTATCAACATGAAGTTAGACCTCTGAGTACCATATTTCACATAAAAGTTTGTCCTCATTAAGAACTGGTGGTTCTGCCTTTGTTCAAATAGATACCGTTTAGCTATCTTGACAATGAGGAGGCATTTGGATTTCTGTGATGACCCAAATTAAATGCTTACCTGCAAAGAGGGCTGTGTAATTCAAGAGTGAGCACTAAGTTTTCCAAAATGACAGACCAACACACCCACCACAGATAGGAAAAAAAATGCAAATTCATTTATTTGCATTGCTATTACTGCAATTCCTTGTTTCTTTTTAGGAAAATGGAATCAAGTTAGTGAATCAATCAAATGGAGACTGATGATACACATGTACTCTTTGCTTGTTTGTTGAACTGCTGCTGCTGAGAGCATCTGCTTTCAAATTGAGGTAGTGATGGCTTAAAAGGCCAGTGCTTAACTGCAGTTATTACCTAATTGCTCATAACTGTAATAAAATCCTGACTTTTAATAGAAAACCGCTTGTTATTTTTTCAGTATACTCTGGACTTAATGTTGATCACCCTGCCTGACATATTGTCATGACATAACAAGTGCACTGCATTCCTTTAATCACAGAAAGATAGAGGTGAAGAACAATTTGTTCATCTGGATCTTCATTTATCTACATAGTACCTGGCAATATGATGTCTAAATTCTTCCCCAGAAAAGGGAAATAATGATCGCAAAGAATTAGAACAAAAGGATTATTTTCTTCCTTGTATTACAGGGGGAACAGAAATTTTTGTTCTGTTGGGTCAATGATAGCTCTCTATGTCATGATTGTATTCTTTTCCATGTCACTAGGAGTTATTCCATAAAGGAAGTATAATATGCTGTAGAGTTTGCATACCTACTCAGATGTAGTTGTGAATGCAATCTATATGCCTTTTTTTTTAGAATTCCCTTATTTTTAATTAATCCAGAAAAAAAGCAATATAGGTGACAGCAAATCTTCATGTATCCTCAGCTGTAAGCAAACAGCAGCTAATTTAATTTCTCGATTCATAGAATCATAGAATCATAGAGTACCAGGTTGGAAGGGACCTCGAGGACCATCTAGTCCAACCTTTCTTGGCAAAAGTACGATCTAGACAAGATGGCCCAGCACCCTGTCCAGCTGAATCCTAAAAGTGTCCAATGTTGGGGAATCCACCACTTCCCTGGGGAGATTATTCCAATTGTTCTCATTGTGAAAAATTTTCCTCTTGTGCCTAATCGGAATCTCCTTAGGAGTCCTTGTACCCATTACCCTTTGTCTTTTCACGTGACTCCTTGTAAAAAGGGAGTCTCCATCTTCTTTGTAGCCACCCTTTAAATACTGGAACATGGCAATAAGGTCTCCCCTAAGCCTTCTTTTCTCAAGGCTGAACAAACGCTGTTCTCTTAGCCTTTCCTGATATGGCAGGCTTCCCAG
>NW_009218791.1:8946-43391 GCF_000690835.1 Fulmarus glacialis
GACCCTCTCCAGCCTGTCCACATTTTTTTGCATAGTGGGGACCAAAACTGAACACAGTATTCCAGGTGTGGCCTGACAAGCACTGAGTAAAATGGGATAATGACTTCTTTATCTCTGCTGGTGATGCCCTTTTTGATGCAACCCAGCATCCCGTTGGCTTTCTTTGCCGCAGCAGCACACTGTTCGCTCATACTGAGCTTGTTGGCACCAGGACCCCCAGGTCCCTTTCCACAGAGCTGCTTCTCAGCCGGGTAGATCCCAGCCTGTGCTGCACTCCTGGATTATGTTTTCCCAGGTGCAAGACCTTACATTTGTCTTTGTTGAACTTCATAAGGTTCTTGTTAGCCCACTCTTCCAGCCCATGGATAGGTCTTCCCTTCTGAAGTGCCTACTTCCCCACTCAGTTTGGTATCATCGGCAAACTTCATCAGGGTACGCTTGATCCCATCATCCAGATCGCTTATGAAGATACTAAACAACGTTGGGTTCAATATTGATCCCTGGGGGACCCCACTTGTGACAGGTTGCCAGTTTGAAAAGGAGTTATTTACCACCACCCTCTGGGTGCAGCATCTTGTCTTGTTCACTGTACCATATGTGTTGTGGTGTTGGTAATGGTAAGCGTGCTGGTCCCTGGAAGCTGTAGGTACAGAAGGTTATTATAAGGACAGTATTTCAATCTGAGTTTTAAACTTACTTTTCTTGGGAGGTGGATGTCTGACTTTTCATATTCCATGGCTTTAGCTTTTAATAGTTTAGATAAAATGCTTCAGTGGCCACAGTACATTTCTTCTTTTCTGCCTAAACTAGTAGTAGTAGCACTACAATCATGAATATATGACGTAAATAAGGAAAGGTAAAGAGAAATCATGCAGCAGAAGTAATTAACAGTGAATCAGTTTGTGATACTTTCCTATGTGACTTTATCATGCAAAGGTAGATTGTTGATGAGTTTTCCTGTTGTATAAACTAATACAATGTATACAGCACTCCTGTTATTTTACGGTAGAACCTTCCATTTTAAGGAAATGAAAAATGTTTCTCCAAGAACATATGGAGACACATAATCCAGTAACTGTATGTTGATACCAAACTACACACACACATGTGTACAGAATTATGTCAGTAATTCCTCCGTGCTCCTTCAAAGCAACTTTATTTAACTTAACAAATTAAAAATGACATTTATGTCTCAGTGCCACTTCAGTGGAGAATTTGAAACCCCATCTATCCTTTCAGGTCATTTTGATTCTGTTGTTTATAGTTCATTCTCAAAGGAGTAGTTCTTACTGTTCTCCTTATTGTTGAGTCCTCCTTATTGTTGAGTCCTTGTTCCTCTCAGTAGTGTTAGTTGTGTGCAAGGCACGAGCAAAATACGGATGACTCACTACTTTTAAAATTTTTTTTATTTTGAGATTTTCAAGGGAATGAAAAATTACATTTAAAAAGACACAATTCAAGTGAATAATCCAAGATTCCAACTAAAAAGTTGCCATATCTGTAGTTATGATTTTGTTAAAATGCTGCAAGTTCCACAGGAACTTGGGAGAGATGATATTGAAGGAACATATCCAGATCAAAGGTAACAAATTATTAAAGACTTCCCTGAGTCTTTTAACCTGGGCAGAGCTTTAATGGCAGTGAGGAAAAGTTCTCTGCCACCTTTAATATCTTGAGGTGGGGTCAACCCTCCCTTGAGCAGGGGGTTGGACCTCCAGAGGTCCCTTCCAACCTCAACCATTCTGTGATTCTGTGATTCTCCTTAATGCTGAATCCCGTACAAGAGGGAAGTATTTCTCATAAAACTGAGCACACAGAATAAAGAGTGAGGGTCTATAGTGGAATGGAATTCATGATCTTTAGGAACTGTAAAAAAAAAAAAATACCTGTTGAAGTTGATGCCTGACCTTGGATTAAAATCCTTCTATTGCTTTTCCACAAAATCCATGGTGATTCATGAGTTATTTGGGAAGGATAAATGGTGTTAGAAGGTCAAGATTTCCCCATGTTTCACAGCTTGAGCAAACAAAATTGGGGAAAGGCAAGCAAAACCACTTCACAGCAGTTGAGAAACAGTTCTTTTGTCTCAGCTACAGTCATAGTACAGTTGTTGCTTATGCAGCTTCTGAAGTTGAAGTGCTCTCCTAATTTTCCATGCCCCTTAATTCTATCAATGTAAGGTGTGGTAGTGGTGTGGAAACCCTCCAGTTCTCAGCTGAAGAGTTTCTAAATGAGTAAATCTGAGCTGGCCAGCTGCATTCTCACTGGGTAGTTCTGTGTAGTGGAACCACCTTATGCTGAGTTAGATGGGCAGATATGATCTGTAGACCTCAGTTTCACTTCTTGTAATGAAGAAGAACATATTGCGATGTTTGAACTTCTAGTTTTCATGTATAAAGCCAACCACCCTCCCTTACCCAATTCCAAGAAAAATATCATAGAAACTAGAATCAGAGCAAGGAAGGAAGAAAAAAGTGTAAAACTGGAATCAAGGACCCAAGGGAACAAAAGGACTTAGCAATCAGGACCTGAAGTTAAGGATATCTTGCCAATTTCGTAGAAACTAAAAGGGAATGGCTATCAGAAAGGCAAAAAGAAATGGGAATATCGTTACCTCAGAACAAAAATTTCCTCCTTCCATTAGTGAGCAAAAGGATACAGCAGTGGATCCCATTGTCCAAAGGCAGAGATCCATAATACAGTTTCAGGAGCAAGGAAGATAATTGATTCTCCACTCATCCTTTCATTGTGAACAATCACCTTACTTATCCGGTTCTTCTAATTGCGTCTGCCATACCCTCCTTTGCCTTGCCATCAGTCTTGGCTACAAACTGAATGTGAGCTAGTGGTTTCCTTTCAGAAGTCTGCCAGTACAGATGGATATTTCAGACAGCAGGGACTGTTTTATGACTGTGTAGCTTGGCTTCAGATGCCTTTTCCAACCAAAACCTAAGTATTTCTGGTGCACTTCATCTCCACCACCAGGAGAGCAAGTGCCAGTGAGTTCAGAGCCAGAATTTCTCTTCCTGCACTAGTCTCTCAACTGAGTTCACCTTAGCTGGGCACTCTTTAGTGGTTCCCAAAATATCACTCATTATTTGGTAATAGGGATTTTCTAGCAGTGCTCTGCATTATAACACAAATAGGGTAGGGTTAGTGAATCGCCATGGATACCAAGTTCCTTAGTGGAACATTACTCATATTTCATAGAATCTTAGAAATTACAGATGGAAAAGACCTTTTAAGGTCATTTGTTTCTATGGCAGATTATTCATTACTATATATATATATTTGCTGTAATACTTTTTCCAGTCTTAAATGACTCAAGTGACACCTCTCCCCTGAGAATATATTCCAGTGTTTAGCAGTCCTTAGTCTTAGGAATTTTTCCCTTATATTCACCTTGTATTTGCTTTTTTCTGCCCTGTTATCCATAGCTGAAGTTGATTTTTGACTGATCTTTCTGTTCCTTGCTACATATTCACCTCTGTTAAAATACTTCTAAATATTTTTCATGTTCCCTTAGGCATTTTTTTTTCTAAAGCTTGTATCGTCTGCTTGTATTTCTATCTTTCCTGCTCTGCAATTTTTCTGTTGTTTTTCTGTTAGGTTTTATTGATTTGTTTTATATTTCTTCCATGTATTTAAGGACTGCTCTAACTTTGTCGCACTGTGACTCTCACTAATACAAGGTAAGAACAGTCACCTGCCTCTCAATGGCATGATTCTCAGCGTTATAAAATCACGTTAGTACACTTGTCACTGCAGTGTATCACAGGCATATGCCTTCTTACATTCAGCTCAAGCACATTGAATGCAAAATGTCTCCTCAGTGTTTTAGTGTGTTTTCCTCCAAAATGTCCTTTGTAGTATAATTATGAAGTCAGTCTAATCTTCTGTGGTAAGGCAATATGTGTTCGTATAGAAAAGGTACCTTCCTTCAACTTCCCGCATCTCTATGTAAGACTGACAAACAGTGAAAGGCTTGGCTTTGCTTTCTGAACCACCTATGGCTTTCTTCATCCTGAATGGAGACCAGTACAGGTGAACCCATTGTGTTACTGAAAATCCCTGCCTTTTCCCTTTCATACTTCCAACAAAAAGTCCCTAAAAATTCACTTTTATGGAGCTAGGAGATCATTAGAGGAAAACAAAATACTAACCTTCTTCAAAGAAATCCTTTAAGTCCTTTAAAAATATATGCGGGTTTTTTGTATTCTTTTAGGTATCTGAGTCTTTCAAAATAATATTTTGAAAATGTTATCATCCTTAAAGGATGAATATTCATGCTTTCTGTTATTAGCAAGAATAAACGAGCTCATTTTCTATGTGAGGACCAAGCCTATACCTGTCAATTATACATGACTGAATGCCTAAAACTGCCAAGATTCTCTCACACATTTTTATCCTGCATCATTCCTGGCCACAAACTGTGCTGATTTACATTAGAATATTGGCAGAGAATGTTGGCCATGAGCTTCTGAGTAAGTCCAGAGCAGGATTTGGTGCAACAAAGCAGAGCACAAACAATCCATGAGGTTTCTGGACTGCACTGATGAAATTTCCTGACACGGGTGATCGAGGAATTCTTTCCTGTGAAGGTGGAAATGCTGGAACAGGTTGCTTAGGGAGTCTGTGGTATCTCCATCCTTGGAGATACTCAAAACATGACTGGACATGGCCTTGAGCAACTTGCTCTGGTTGAACCTGCTCTGAGCAGAGGATTTGACTACGTGAGCTCCAGAGGTCCCTTCCAACCTCAGCTATTCTGCGATTCTGAACTCATGACAGAAATAAGAGGGCTGAAGTAGCTGCCCTCTTTTAAATATCGGCTGTCACTGAGACAGGAAAATACAATGCCTAATGAAGGTTAATATATGAATGTCAGATTTCGTAAAGAATACTGATCAACATTCCAGTTTTAATTGCATTTTTTAAATAAAATTGAATTTCCAACTCAAAGGAAAAATAGTTCCAGCAAAGTTATGTAATGTACATTATTTACCCAACAGTTATGATTGGCTCCAGTCTTTTCTACTGTGCATTTGGGTGTAAAAATTGGTTTTCTAGGAATACTGAATTCTGTACTGTGTGCCCAGTGGGCTGTAATATTTTACTGTTATCTATAAAATTGGTGTGTCAGATGAGATTGCTTTGTCTAAAATAATATCTGGCATTTTGGTAAATAATAAAGTTTTGATCCTGTGAGATGTTGAGCAGTTCCTAAAAGTACTCATCACCTTGATAGCCTATTCTGTGAAATGGCCATATTGTTATAAACTAGAACCTGTTTAAAATCAGTTAGAAAACTCCAACTGATTTCAGTATATGCCAGCATACTCGGTGACATGCAGTGTGTATGAGCAATGTCTGAGGAATTGATGAAATTTTTCCCACTATGAGAGGAAGAGGATGTATTGGGCAATGGCATTTCTAGGAAATAGGAGTTTAATCAGAGTGCAACATTTCAGATAAAAGAATGGAAAAGAATGCAGAGTTGAAGCAGCCTAATAGTAAATTACCTTTGCATGTTTCCTTCCATCTCTGTCTGTTTGTGACCTGTGCATAGCACCAGGCATTGTCCTTAAGCCACACGAAGAAGCACATAGCTTCATCTCAAGCTTTCGTCAATGCTTCGGTGTGGCTTTGTAGGCAGGAAGCACAGTAAGAATAGTGCAGTCGGCACCTTCCCTGAGAGACTAACAAAACCCTCCTGGAGTGTGCTCAGCTGCCAGCCAGGGAATAAGTCTTTATTTGACTCTTGCAATTGGCAATCAGAAGAATGGTTGCCAAACAAAACGGGGTCATCTTTGGGGAATATGGATTTAACTAGCCCATATACAAAGAGAGAGAGAGAGATTGTAGTTGCCAAATCACTCAGTAGTGAAAACCTTCAAGTATCTGGAGTTGCATAACACCTCTTATAACATAATGCTTGGACCGGAAAAAAGAACCTAAAATAAAAGTAATAAACTATTGTGACTTTTGTTTTGTGCCAATGGATTTATGGCATCAGAGCATTCGACATAACATCTGTGTGTGCTGCCATTTGCCCTTTTAGTATTTTTCCAACACTCCATAGGAAGAAGCACTTTGCAATTACTGGAAGTGACAAATGGCTGCTGTATCATTTCTTTATTTTTGGAAAGGATGTAAAACTGGAAAGGTCCAGCCCATTGCCTAAAATGCATTCAGTCAGTTGAGAATTTGCCTTGTTCATGCAAACATAGAGGGACTCTAGATCTTCTCAAATGTAAAGCAAGAACAGACAGTATACATACTATTTTGCTGGTAGAGCTTCACACCATTTCCTTTCACTGTGTCTACATACGAGCATTGGGGGGAGCACGGTAGGAATCAGCATAAGAAATTACCTTCTCCTTAAAAACAAACAGTTGTTTGCAGGTAGCACAAGGAATTTTTGTCCCCTTATGTGTTACTCTCCCTAAGATTACTTTAGCAGGAGGTAAAATCTCTCTTTGCAGTATGTGTGCTCACCAATAGGCTGTTATCTGTATTCACCTTTTTTTATAGTTAAATGAGATAAGAGGACTACCCCACTCCTCAGTGTAAGCTTTTATCTTCTTCCAATATAACACTTGGTATTAGCTTTCAGGAAGATAATTTATTTTGCTAAAATCTGTCAGGTTACAGTGGTTTGGACCATTAAAAATCTGAAGTTTCTGAGAGGAAATGTAAATCCACGAAAACTCCACATCCTTAAAAATAAATGGCCTAAAAGTCGAAGGCCAAAACCAGACAGAGTGGGTACTTTATGTATGACAAACAGAATGCAGGGTTATATTCACCTCCACTGATGTGAATTGATTGAGCGTTGAAGTCTGGGAACCTTTCTCAATGCTTTACATAGTGTCTCTTAGTTGGTGTCTTGTAAGCATCTTTATTTAATGGAATTTTAGCGCTCTGTTTTATTTTACTGATACTTGTTTATTTTGCTGGCAACTGTTTTGAGTTGCTGAATGTAATGGTCAGTTCACACGAGTGGTTCTGTGCTCCTTGAAAATTCCAGTTTGGGGGTGTTGCACTGAAGAATCTTTGATAGAGTACAGTATGAATAAAGGAGCTACACTTTTATTATAGGAGGTCTGGTTTTATAGCTGGAGATAAATCTTCAGTCATTACCTATGAGAGACCATTCTGTTCAGGTGAGCCCAACTCATCATGCAGTTCAAACCACCTTGTAGCTCAACCCGTGATTATCATCATATTTTTTTCATATACAAACCTTCTCAGCAAAGATGTGGTTTTCTCCTAAATTGTCACTACAGTTAATAAAAGGCAGATTCGTATGCGAGCTTATTAGAAATGACCCTTTCAATGACAAGGTTTTCATTTACCTTTTTTATGTCTGTCAATGAGCCGTCTCTTCATGAATTAAGTTTTCATACTGCTAATGTGCCAATCAAATCAGATGCAGGTCATAACTAAAAAGGAAGTTTGGAGAAATTAAGTGTATGAGCTCTGTTACCTTTGTCAACCAGACTTGCAAGCATGGCAGAATTTATATTAAATCTTCTTGACAAGGTCTTTTTCCCATAGAAATATATTGCCTGGTATTGATTATGATCATTTCCTTTGCATCTTTACAATTGCTTTTAATAATTCTGTTTTTATAATTTTGCCCCAAAGCAGTGGCAAGCTGCATCACATATAATGGCCTCGTTTACCCTTTTGCAAATAGTAACAGAGTCCAATTTTTTTCTTACCTACTCTCCGGGTCTTACTCACTATACGAAGAATGTTGTGTATGTCTGTATATGGCATAACAGAACAAGACCAGAGGATTGCGTTGTGACTTCTAGGCATCCTTCTGACACTAAATTATTATGCAGAAAAGGTATATGTCCGGTAGAAAAGCTGTTGTAATCAGGCAGTGAAAATAAAGCCATCTTAAAGCCACTGATGATCAGTGTTTATTTTTTAAGCCCCTTTGTTTATTTGACCTCTTGTGTATGGTAGTATAAATAGGAAATAGTGGAATGTCCATGCATTATTGTGCCGAGAAGTGCTTTCTCTGCGAGTTCAGCTATTCTGCGTAAATTCAGTTTTCTGCAATGCATGAAGATCGGATAGGAATGTTCAAATATTTAGAGAAAGTACTGTATAGTATGTTTATAATGAAACATATTTTCTTCCTGTCCCATTTTTCTGCCATGATGGATGACTTCCTCCTTCCTAAGTATTCTAGCTGTATGGGTTTACGTGTACAATAAATTTTCCTGGAACAGTAACCATCTGCTGAAATGGAAATTGCAATAAATGTCCTGACAATGTTTTGAGAAACACAAGTTCCCCTTAAGGAGGGAACCTACACCTGGAAAAATACCCCACTTAACCAGAAAACACCCTACATCAATCTTTGATGTCAGCACTTTCCTCAGTTTGATGGGAATTTCCTTGTGCCATGAGAATTCAAAGCACTTTGCATCCCGGACTTTGTTCTTCCTGGAATGGGTGTAGAACCAAAATCTTTTAGACTTTCCAGAAAGCAATAATGTTACAAAAACTGGTGTTGGGTGAACTATATATGAATTGTACCATAGTTGACTTTATTTTCATTTATAGATCTTTTCAGATGAAACACTACCAAGGAGAAGTGTTTGGGACAACAATGAATCAAGGGTGCTAATTTGATGTAGGGAGCGATCTATGTGCCTAAACATAGGCATATAGGGCTATTTCATACTCTAAGGTATCCAAGATATCTAATGAAGCTAGGAGATATGATACAGTACCTATAGGAGACCCAAGCCCTTCTGAAGCAGCAACTGAGGTTGGATAGGATGCTGTAACCTGTAGTGCTGCATTCTTAAGTGTTAAGAGCTCCGTTCTTGCAAAACTAGATCGAAATGGGTTGACCTAAGAAGAAACACATTATTCTCTAAAAAACAAGAGGCAATAGTGTGCAATCTCAGACAAAACAAAAGTGTGGATTGTGGTTATGTCTAAGTGCAGTTAAGTGACATGAGTACTTGGCTGAAAAACATTTTATTGGCAAATTTAGTGTCATTGACATCCTTTCCCTGACCAGGAGAGATGAAAATACTAGCAAGTAGCTAGCAGAAAGAAATCTCAGCTGAAATTCAGTATTAGCAAAAAGCAAGGGGAGATCTCATTGTATTTTAAAATATACCACAGTGAACTATATTAAACTCTGTATCACATTAAAAGTACTGTTATATTCAGTGAGAGCTCAGTACTACTTTTGCCACTATACAAATTTGCTCTCAGACCTCTTATTTATATTGACCTGCTGGGCATCCTATTTATTTTTACCTCAAGTCCCTAGTAACATGGATGATTCATTTCTATTCTATCTTTTCTGAATTGTGGCCATCCGCATTTCATTGCATAAATCCTTTAACTTGTTTATAGAGAAAAAGAGAAGTGTTTCTTTTCTTATAGTATCAAAGACTATCAGTCAGAAAGCTGCCAAAATACTTTTACACTGGAAAAGTCCTGAGTGTGATATGTCTGTGTTCTGTTTTTATTAATCTTTCACACACTGAAATAGGAAATTAAGTTAATGGAAAATACGTGATATGACAGCAGTTGTTGCTATAATAATATTGTCCAGACAAAGAATGTTGCTGAGGAAATTATTCCATACTATTTTTGAAAGGACTGTCATGCAATACCTTTTTTCCAAAGCAAAGGCCAATGATGCAGTATAGCTCTTTTGAAAAAAAAAAACAAACCCCATATTTTTACAGTAGTTATTTGAAACTTTTCCTTGGTTCTGAATTCATTTTGATACAAATTCAACAGGAAGAATAAACCCATCTCATCTCCAGAAATCTAACATTCTATTTAAGTTCTGACTTCACAGCCAAGTTTAAATGCTTAGTCCTTTTAGTAGTTGGTTATATGAATTTTTAACCTGTTATTTATGTAATATACAATTAAATCACAAGGGCAGTTGAACAACTGCTACCTGTTAGTGGATTAAAGAATTACCCTGGTAAAGGAAGCCAGTCTAACACCTATTTTATTTTATGTTCTGATCCTTTGAACTCAGAGGCAGTCACATATACATGAATATCCTCACTTGAAATTCAGGGCAGTATAAAATCGGCCCCTGTATATGAGCTTGCAGGACCTGACATAGACTGAAATCACACAAATGAAATGAAACTGATGTTGACACAGGACTGAAATCCTGAATCAATTGCAGTGTATTGCTCTGTGCTGGCTGCTTTTCCTGATGAACTCCTGAAGTTCAGCTTTCTTCCACTGAAAAAGTTTTTGCTCTAACACCATTTTATTTCTTTATACAAAAATGTTAGTGAGACAGCTCCTTTGTTTTAAAAGCTAAAGGTGAAAGCCATTGAGTACGTTTTTTATCTATCTGCATCTTTTATTATCTCTCTCTCTCCACACACACACACACACACTCCCCCATGTGTATAAAAAAATTTATATTACATAAAAAATTATATCTTTGTGTGGGCATACTCCATATTTCTTCTTGTTTATTCAAACAACTTTTCTCATTAAAAGTGAACATTTGGTCATTCATTTTTTGATTAATTTTAATGTAGGAAGTCTCCAACATCCACTTGCTATAAAGAAGACCAGATGAGAGATGTCCTAGAATTAGGTAAGTTACGTCAAGCTTCAGTTTGGCTTTTGTCATCATATTCTTCAGAGCAGCTGTAACCAAATATGTACGAGTTGCTTCTTTTCCAACTCTTCGTTGATTCAGAGTAATTGCATTTGCTGTTAACTTCTTGGGTAGGACTGTGTAAAAAAGTCATTAAGAAGTAATCAAACAAAGGCTGGCTTATGTATTTTTTATCTGTCCTTTCTGGCTAAAAGTATATTTTCTTTTTCATAAAGACAGATGACAAGAAAGTGTTAATTGTCATATTGATGACCCCCTGGCGCTGAGTCTGCTGGGGGAAATAATTTTTTTCATCCAACACATTATATGATTTTTTTTTTCTTTCAGTTGATGTTGAGGATGAAGAAACAACTGGAGAAGTTAGTAAGAACCCGGATCTTTCAACACTGTATATGCGTCAAGTAGTATCAAAGGCAATTGATATTTCTCTTGCAAAAGTAAGACTGACTATGATGGTAAATACAAATAGATGTGTGCGAATGTTATTTCAGTTAAGTTATCCAAAGCTGCAATGGATTGCTCTGTGTTGCACGTTTGCGTGTGATTTAACATGTGCTGTATTCATTCCTGAGTATATTCCTTATTTGGTATTCAGGTGAAAAAGTAATGTAGGGATGCCTGTCCAAAATGCAGAAAAATACCAGAAGAGCATGCCAGAATGCATCAGCCCACTTGAAGCACAGATAATAGCTTTAATTAATGAAGTTTGTATTATTTTGTTAATGCCTCTAGTCAGTTATTCATGTGCTTATTCTCCGGTCCTTTAAATTGACAGAGGATCAGAACAAGTTTATTCCCCTATCACTGTTTCTCCCTTGCTTATCTTCCTTATTTTGAGCAGAGATGGAACTTTTAATGTTTTCCTTCCCATTCAGAGGGAAAAAAAAACAGAGAAAAGATAATGAGGGTGTCTTCCAATTTCATTTCTAATTCAAAGAGGTCTGAGTTATTATACAAACACTGAGCAGTCTGTTCTATTTACTCAGCTTTACTTTAGCATGAATGCAATTTCTTCAGTTTAGCTATTCCTGAATAGTAGTGGTCTGCAGTTGTTCAGGGCCAAGATCTGAATTTGGAATACAGCACTCAAATGTTTGAGCAATATTTATCTCATACCAGCAACTTTGACAGGCAAAACAGGCGGCCTTTTCTCCATACTGTGTCCAGCAGGGTCCTTTACTCCCTAATGTAACCATTAGTAGGCGTTGCTCTTCTAGCTGTTAAATTTAAGGCAATATTCTGTAATGCTTTCATGGGAAACTGTGCCTCAGACGACGCATAGACAGTTTCCTATGCTGAGCAGCACACAGCATTATGAGTTGAAGGAATATTGCAGGAAGAGGAAAAAATTGCTCCTTTTCATTTGAGTGTTGCTATTTACAGTATGTATAAAACAGAAAAGTGTGGTTATAGTGAGTTAGTCATTACCCTTCCACACTCCTTTCTTTTCTACAAATTACTGCAAGAAAATGTACCTGTGTTTTGGATTTGTTTTTAAAATGAGAACTTTTTTCTTTCTTTTTTTTTTATAGGAATTAAAAAATCTTTTGTTTGGCTCTAGTCTTTGTTGCTTCAGTGAAGAATGGAAAATACAGAGTTTTACATTTAATAACATACCACAGTTAAAATACGGCATTGTGCAAAAAAAGGTACTGTAAATGACTTCCTTAAAGTGATCTGTGCTTTTTACACTGAGTTTACAAAGGCTGTGTGTTTCAGCAGTAAAAAAAAGTCTTCTAAAGATTGACTCTTTCTTTAACTTCTCTGGTTACCACTGGATGAGGTCACCTTGTCAAGTTCTGTTAGGAGACTTGAGATGGATGGAATATTTCTGAGGGAATCTTAAAGTAGCTACAGAAAGTGTGCATATGTGTGTGTGTGATGTGGAATTATTCGTAGGGAAGAAGACAAGCCACTTCAGCTGAAAGCTAGTGGTGGTAAAAGAATAAAAGGGCATAAATCAGGGGTGGAGTTTAAGAGAAAAAGGGTATGTGGGGGCAATGTTTAACAACTTTAAGATGGAGCTTGATCTTCTCAAAATGGGGGGATGTAGCAAGAATTGTCTGCACTGCCTGGGAAATCACAAGGAGATTTTTGCCTCTTAAAGATATGGAGTTCACATGATGAGGCTCATTCCTAAAATAAAAGGAAACAAACGCCCCGGCAGTGTCACTGGGACTGGGACACTGGGACTGCTGGTGGGACCACCTTTTTTGCAGCCATGTTTCTGTAATTCTGGACTGCAGCCACAAGATGCCAGCTCCTCCCTAAAACAAGTTTTTCATCAAATCCTAGGCATCATCTACCAAGTGGCCCTTTCTAAAATCCCCTGTGGTGACCAGAGCTGCCATGACTAGGATCAGCCTGGAAAGCATGTACCCAATCCGTAGAAATTTTGGTGCTAACAGAGATCTCTCTGACCTAGAGCATTCAGTGGGAGGCTCACTCATCTGGTGTCTATCCTGTCAACCTTGCCTGGGCACCTGACTCCTACAGATTGAGACTGCAGTGCCTCAGACTATCCTTTTGCCTGGCCCTGTATGCCGGAGGCAGTCGGTCAGCCTGGTTTCTCAGCTGGCCAATGTGTAGACTCAGACCAGGGACCACATGCAGGGCACAAGATATGTAGCTGCCTCCAAAATCAAACAGATCCATTGTAAAAATGCATCCTCCTCAGCTGCAGCTTAATGCTTTTATCTCTGCCCTGTGACTCTGTACATATGCTTCTGGGATAACCATGCACCAGGTCTCTCCTCTTAAGAGCAAGGATCTGAGGACTTCAGTAAAGATGGGAAGAAGTAGACTCCTCTTTACTCCTCTTTACTCATCAAGCTTCTGCGCTGATGCAGAAAATCTTTATCTGGCCTGAGAGAAGTATATATATCATTATGTACTATACAGAAATGAGAGGAAGAGAGGCTTTGGGGCAAGGACAATGGCTAATAAACATGTCATTAGGTGTTTAATTAACTTACCTTGTCTAGTTAAATATTTCATTAGGCTGATTATCTCAGAAGAAAGCTGCTTATGTTTAAATAAAACCTAGTAGAAAAAAGATATTAAATGTTTATTTAAACTCCAAAAGGAGCCATGGCAGTAACGTTCGCTGGTCCATAGTAAATGTTACTTTGGTGTTTCCAGACCCTGCTGCTAGAGAAAGGATGTCTCATCACTTCTAGCAACTCACTGGCCCTTAAATTCCCTACCATAAATTCCACAACAGGAATGGTAAACCAGAGTGTTTTGCTTAGATCTGTTTATTTCAGATAGTTGATATATTCCTCCTCACTTCCAGAATTCATTTCAGCTGAACAATTGTTTGATTCTCTCCTACCTTAATTTTCTGTGGTGCTATACGAAGATATTTAGAATAGTTCCTGTAATTTTTTTGACTGGGAGGCTTTCCCTAGTGGACTGAAATAAGCCCTGTTTTTTTCCTTAATATATTTCAGATAATTCACTCATTAGTTATCTAAGTAATTACAGAGAGGTAGTGTGTGTGTAATATAAATGAGAAAATGGAAGGTGTCAATATCTAAGCTATTTTCTGATCAGAGGACCTTTGTTTTCTGGGTTGCATACTGCGCGTACTGCACGTACCTGCAGGTCCTGTTCCCTTAGGCTTGATGCTGTACTTAAGACAACCTGAGAATTAAACTGATCTCTGATCACATTGCTGTTTGAAAATAGCGGCGCTGGCTGCACTTTTCATTCTCCTCTAGGGTTTTGAGAGGAGTTTGACAGATCCTAAACTGATTCATCACAACCTGGTCATGATCTACAGAGGAAATCAGGGGTGCAACTGTAGCATATGACAGCAGTGTCATCCTGGGTTAATCTCAAGCTATTGAGAGTCACAACAGTATAGACTTCGGCATGGGTTAAAATCAGAACACAGACTCTTCAGAAAACCTGCTGAAAAAAAGTGGTCCATACTTTCTTATCCTCATTGTTTTTCTTACTTTACCTGGGTAGACAAAGCTAGCACTAATATGTCAGCCTATATGGGACGTTGGTTTAGGGAAGAACTGTGTTAAAGTAATGAACTTCTTAGTGTTGAGAATGAACCCGTTTCTGAGAATGGCAGCATGTGTTGACAGACACATGGGACAGCATCTGTGGGATGTAATGTGCTGAATCCTCTGTTAAGCTGCAGTAATTCCCAGTACTACCGAAGTGATGTGTGGTATTGTGGTATCTGTGATGCTAGTCCTGTGTCCTGCATAGCCTGCTCCGTTCATGCATAGGTGTTCCAGGCAAATGATGGCTTTTCTCTGTCTCGTCAGCAAACTACTTGAGTAAATAATATGATATGAGGCACCTGGGAGAGAATTGAGTGACAAGGGAAGGAGAGTTATGCTGGGTGAAGTTTTCTAGACAAGAAGAGGACATACCATTTACTTCTCAGGACAACTTGTGCAGCTGTCTCTGCCATATAGTTAAGCCCTAGGAACAAGTCTTGGTCATGCAATGGGGTCAGGTGGGCTAGATGGCAGGGAATAAGCAAGGAGAAGGAAATACATTGCTACCCCATCCCACAGCCTTTCAAAACGACTATAAATCTATTTTCCATAAAGTTTAAACTTAATGTGGTATTTGTTGGTATTGTGATTTTTTTCCAACATTAATCATTTGAAAGGTTCAAACTTCCTTTGTTTTCTTTCTCTTCCCCAGTGAGATAGCTGCCTGGTGCAGAGGGCTATACATAAAACTGAAATCTTTGTTTAGTGATATAAGTGGGAACTTGAGGGGAGGCATAGTGCTCAGAGGAGTTAGGCTTATTTTCACCCTTTGGAAAAGTCATATTTGATTTCTCTCTGGAAGTTAAGGTAGACTGTGGCTCAACACGGATCAGGAGATCTTTCATTTGTTTGCATAATCACAGAACAGATTTTTAAAAAATCTTTCCTTTGACGTTATAGATGTCTAGGAATTTTCAGGAAAAAAAGGTGGGAAACACGATACCAGTTAGTAACACTGATTTTCTTTGGCTTGCAAAAAAAAATAGAGCACAGAGAGCGCTACAAAGTCATGGATGGAAAGAGAGAGATGAAAGAATGGCTTAAGCCTGAATGGAAGCACATGGCTTGCAAAAGTTTTCACCAGCATCAAACAGTGCAAATTGTTTTTCTCATGTTGTGTGCCATTATTCCCCTCAGGGTGGTCCATGTGGAGTACTGGCTGCAGTTCAAGCTTGTGTCCTACAACAGCTTATCTTTGCAGACAGTAACAGGAATAAAGACACTCGGTAAGTCAGCAATTGACATCAGAAATATGTTCCATACAGAAGTAAAAATTTTTTTTTTCTGCTGCAGCCACTCAGGAGCCTTTTGAGTTTGAACTTATTGAACTTCTCTTTGTCTCTGAGAGGGAAAGAAAGTAGCATATGATTTGCTTGTATTTACTTCCCTTTCAACTGTAGGAATTCAGAGGTTGGTGTTTTATTTGTAGAATTACTTGCTTGTGATTAACCCAAGAACCTCTAAAAAAATCCAACAGCTTGAATTGAGGCCAATGAAAATTATTTAACCTTGAGATCCCATGGAGATATGATTTCAAGGAAAATGTAGTCAAGGTTTGAAAGACCATGAAATTCATGCAGTTTTTGAGACTAAGAATCTCAGGAAGGGTGAAAAATTAAAGTTATAGCTGTTTTTTTTTTTCTTGCTGCTGTGTTTTGTCTTTCACAGATAAACTCTTTAATAGAATTTGAATTGAAATTCAAATTCCGTGTGTGTATTTTCTGCTTACTTTAAAGGAATATTGTTAAGTATGGCAGTGTCAAGGAAAATTGCTTGGACTGCTATAATATATAACGTACTTGTCACTTTGTTAGACGAACAGAGCTTATTCAATGAAATGCTGCAAAATAATGTCTAAAAAAATTACTTTTTTACCAGACTTCTTGTATTCGCCTTTTGTTTTCAGTAAGAAATTAAGTCCATTACAAAAGAAAAATTTCACAAAGATTTCCTGTGCTTTATAGGTACAGTTTGTTAAATAGCATAACAGTGTTTTACTGGTTTACGCTGCCACGACTTTGTGTTATTTGTGGGTGATACATTGACCCCAATTTAGTCAGAAGAAAAGGTTTCACGCTGAGATTTTTCTTGAACTTCATTACCTTACAATGTAAAAATGTTCATCATGTATAAAAATTTGGCCTTAAATATACACTTTTCTGCTTGGAACTGTTTAGGAAAGTGACAGGGTCTCTGTTGATTTTCCTTAGTTTTGTCTGACTGGCACTTAATGTAAATTCATTGTTTTGGCTGTTTTCATCAAGAATGGAAAGAAAAAGGCACCTGTAGAACACCATTATTTGTCTGCAGCACCCAGGATGGGAGGTGACAGTTAATCAAAGGATTACCAGGCCCTAGGGGGTCCACACAGGTGCCCAGGTCCAGGAGTACTAATGGGTAGGCAGTTCTGATACGAGACACCTAGTAAGCCATTAGAAATGTTGAAAACCAGGCTTAGAGACTAAATACAATACTGAAAGTTTTACCATTACTACTACTATTGCTGTTGCTAGTCATTGGCACTGACCGCTTGCAGACCCCAAGCCAAGGGCCAAATAAACAAGATGCTATGAATTCATCACTTGAAAATTGCCTGTTTCTTGAAGTCACTTAAAGGCAATTAGCATGGACTGATAAAGAGATAGGGTCAGTGGTATAATACATGTGCAGAGTGTAATGTCAAGTTAATTCTACAATGTTACGCAGTTTAGTTTTTTTCTTCTTCTCTTCAGTTCTTTCAGTACATCACATGTCTGTAATTCATATCAAGAGCCTGTAATTCATATCAGAGCACACTTTTTAAAAGTGCAAAAATTAGCTAGCAAAAATTTATTATTCTAATTCAGATTATGATGACAGTAGACTTTTCAAGGCAGAATGAGGCTCTTGCCCATGTAAAAGAAAAAACTCGGAAACTTCATTCAAGAGAATCAGTACCTATTTAGATTTTATGACCAGGAATTCACAGAATCCACAGAATACACGGAAGAATTACTTCTGGTTGTGAAAACCAAGAATTTGTTTCAGCTTGGAGGACAGCCTTTGATCATCTGCTCCTTGGTCCCTTTGAGTCTCAGTTCATCCTTAGTAAAAATAGAGATGTTAACCTTTTCCTCTTTCAACATGGTTCAGTGATCGTAAATGTCATAAAATTATGTGGCACCCAGATAAGTGGATTGAGGCTAGATTGTCTAAACTATAAGTGTTCCAACGCATGCCAACTACAACCTATCCTGTTTACTTGGCAATATTTGCCTCTCCTATTTTTCCCCTCCTGTTATCCACATGATTTAAAAAGATTTTGAAAATATTTGCCTCTCCTATTTTTCCCCTTCTGTTATCCACATGATTTAAAAAGATTTTGTTTTTACATATTTTGTATGTGAAAAATGCTGCTGTAGTATGCAGAAAGTCTCCAAGGAAGTTCAAGGTTAGCAGGTGAGGTCCTTGTCTTTACGCACAGAAATGCTAAAAGCCTCCAGGCTCCTAAAAATGAATAGCAAGATGGGCTGTTTTATTCATGAGATAAACATATTTTTCTTACGATGTGTTTGCCATGGGCAGAAACTCTTAGTGAGGCAGAAAGAAAGCGAAGTCTCAGAGCTTGAAATGAGAGGATTAATATTCCTTTCTAATTCTAACCTGAATTTTCAAATTATTAGTCACTTCACAGTAAGTGTTTGACTTCAGGCTTTTTCGATGTTCAAGAAATAATTATGTCTCCTTCTTACTCTGCTACCTCTCTCAGACACATAAATTACTTGCTGTGCTTCCCGTAAATTTCTGAGTGTCTGTATTAGAACACAGGCAGAGATAAGAGAAAGTTGTGATTATATTTTTTTTTACTTGAAAACTCTTACCAAATATTTCCCATATCTCACATCCTTCAGAGAGGGAAACATTCTCTAAATGAACATTATATCCAGGCAGACATTGAACTTGAAAGTCTGTTTAATTTTTTGATGTTTGGTGTTTCTTGTTTAGTCTTTTGAATTATTAGATCTTTTACTCAAATGCTGGGAAGAGGTTCTGACGTCATCTCCCATGCTAGTAACACTCTAAGACTGATACTATCTGAATTTCAAAGACTGCCATTCTTGAAGCCACTAGAGAAAATTCCAATTCTGTGCTTCCCAGGGGCACGGATCTGTTGTCCACTTCTTCAGGCTCATGGATGTTGGGTTTTATTTTTAAATCTGCCAGTTTTCCATTATGTGACTTTTGGTCTCCTGGTCTTTTATTTCTCCATTAACATCTTGGAAGTTAGAATAACAGAAGGAATTAGAAAACTTCACAAAACACAGTTTGTAGGAAATGTGTTGACAGCATTGTTAACATGTTTGGGATCAATAGACTACTGTAAACATTCTGTAGTTTTTCACATCATTGTGTAGGTTCCAAGCCAAGCATCTAAGTGAAAATATTTCAAAAACCTTGGAGCTCCACAGACCAATACTGGGTCAGTTACCATAATGTTTTAGGTCACCGTTTTGGGGCATACGTTATTAAAAAAATGCAAGCATAGTGTTTATTGAGATGATACTTTAGATAAAGTTTAGTAGTAGGTAAGAACATTATGGTGTAGTTTTGTTGATAAGAGTTAAGAAATAAAAACTTAAGAGAGAAATTAAGTATGAAGGCCTTTATAAACTAAAAATCATATTTAATATACAAAACAATCCTATTACAGAATATTAAAACAATTTTATTACAGATATAAAGATGAATTAGCTTCTCTTGTCCATTATTTGCCAATATAGTATTGTTCCCTAAAGTACATTTACTTGTTTTTTTGTCCAACCAATTATAAATATGTATTCTGAAAGAGCAGCCACTATTTCTTATAGAAGATTAGTTTTCAGGGTATGATTATAGATCTGTGTATAATCAGTTCCTCTTGTTGAACGTACCTTATTTAATCTTCTCTTGATTTTGGTCCATTGCTTTTAATGATAATAATAGTTTTCTTTTAATTGTTCCTTATAAATCAGACACCATCTTTAGTATTAATCTCCTAGAAGTAGAGATTGTACATTTCATCGCTTAGATTCACCTGTATTACAAGGGTATTGTCATAGAACATATAGACATCGGCTAGCAAGCTTACAGTTGCTTAGCTTAAGTACCCTTAACAGCAGTCTAACCAACATTATGAGCAACATAAGCTCATCAGATCCCCCAAATGCAATACACTGCTGTTAACACTTGACTTAGGTGAATTAACTTCC
Organism: Fulmarus glacialis; assembly: GCF_000690835.1. NCBI lineage: Eukaryota > Metazoa > Chordata > Aves > Procellariiformes > Procellariidae > Fulmarus > Fulmarus glacialis. The sequence continues at coordinate 28,842 of NW_009218791.1, forward strand.
CTCAGATTTCTGTTTTGCTTCTGACTTTAGAAGAGACCTACCCGTTGTGCCAGACCTACCCATTGTGCCAGACCTACCCAGTTTCTTTTAGTAGCAATCTAAAGAGGAAGTTGTTCTAGATACAGCTCTATTCACTGGATCTGATTATCTTCAGTAGGATCTAAGGTACCTTCTTAAATGACTAAAATGAGATTTAAGGTGGTTCACCTCAAATAATAGTTCCAGAAAGCCCATATTCCAATGGTGACTTCAGTTGCATCTCCCTCTTTAGAACTCTTTAGGTGCTGAACAGCAGCACCACATCCTCCTATTACCTGTTCAGTCCAGTGCTGAGAAGTCTTCAGTGCACAGTGAGTGCTCTCATGCCATTTCATTCAGATGCTTAATCCTCAGAGAAAGGTCAGATTCAACGGTACCTTTATACCTGGCATGTCTTCTCAGTAATGATACTAGCTCCCTGTTCAACTCACAGGATTTTTTTGAGTTGGCCATCCAAGTTGTCTCTCTCTTGACTATAGAAGGAACTGAGATACCTAGATGATAATTTTCTGAGGCAACTTGCCAGAGCCTCATTATTAGGTATTACAACACCTAAATAGTCTCCGAAAAAATGCTTTTGTTCTTTTAGCTACAAACCTGCTATGAATCTGTGTATATTGTAATTGGGGCAGTTTGCCCTCTAATAGCTAAGCTTCCCAACACACATTTTCGTACTTGTCTGTTTCTTGCATTTCCCGGACTGCAGTTGTCTTCAGCCTTCAGAAGTTCACAGGACCAAATGCCTCACCATGGCTATTGCAGACATACTGTGGCGTGCAGGAGGCAATGAAAAAGCAGTTGTGGCACTGTAAGTAGGAGAAGCAGTTTTAGTTATTGTACAATGCTCCTATATTTGTGTCTGTTACATATGTACATAGTTTACAAAATGAAAGTTTTGTAAGATGTATTTATGCAGTCTAAAATGGCTTATGGAGAAATGCAAAATGTCATTTCTGCTGTCCCAGTAGCTGGGACAGAATAGTCAATTTCTTTGAAATTGCTGTGACAGATCCTGTGAATTTCATTGAGGCTAGGATTCCTCCAAAATCTTTACCAAGAGTTATTTTTCCAGATGCAGCATTTTATTCCAACAATTTTATATTGCAGGATATTCTATTATGGCTGGGATTAATTTCCTCTTGCTGTAGCTGCCTACTAGTTACTTAGTTCATGCTATGCAATTAGGCTGCTTGTACAGAAGACAACTAACTTTTAGATCGCTAACTTCGGCTGTGCTGGATCCTACATGATATTTTTAAGTGAGTCAGGTTTTGTGAGGATAGGTCATTTCTTTTATTAGATAACTAAGATAGCTGAAAAATAACAGAGAAGCTTTTGGGCACAGAAGTCCTTCTTCAAACCTGAAATAGAAGCAGCAAATTCAAAGACATTTCAAATGATATTTTGTGTATTTCCCATCTATAAAATGCTTCCTCTGTGATGATATTGTACATATGTTCTTCTGCTTGTTTTAATGTCATTGCTCTAATATTCTTTTCCAATAAAAACTGTCATTAACATCTTAAACCTGTATTTATCCTCTTTCTGTATAGAGAAACTTGTAATTCATATTAAATAGACTGAGAGAGCACAGCACAGCTAAAGTATATGCTTCACTGATAAAAGTTTGTTTAATATGTAACGTGACCTTATTATGCAAGATGTCCTTTTTTAAAAAAGTTGATAAAAATAATAATACAAAATCTTTGGCTCATCATTCAGTTCATATAACATGTTGGTTTCTCTTTAATGCCATTTTGTTCCTTTTAACATGAGTTTTGGATTTGTCTGAATATCCTCTTCAGGCCATCAGGAAGACAGCAGTTCACTCCCGTAGGAAAATACAAGGCAGATGGAATCTTAGAAACTGTAAGGCTCTGTGTAATTCGCAGTAACATTCTCCGTATATCCTCTTTCTAGCTTTTCCTATTTTAGTACAGCGAATCTGATTTCCATTGCTCTCTTAGTGTTTTAAAATCTTTTATGTCAAATTAGTTAGTTGTGATCCAAAAACCAATAGCAAATAAAATCTTGTAGTCTGTCTGGCTGTGAGTCGTCTCAGTGTCTGTGGGGAATTGGGCGCTCTGAAGTCCTTTTTGTTCCATCTACCTTTCAAGCTTATAAACTGTGCCTACTTTTATTGATATGCATTAACAGTGAACATGGATCCTTTCGAGTTGACCAGCATGGCTGTGAGCATCAAAAGGCAGTATTTTCTTCTTGTCTTACACAGAATTCTTTGCCTTTTTTTTCCTCCAGAAGCTCCAAATGGCAAAATACTTTCCAGTTATGCCTTTATTTCCATCTGAAGCTCTCAAATGGCTTTGCAAACAGTGATGCCATAAGCCAGGCTTTAGTGATTTAAGGAAATATTACTGACCTCCTAAATGGAGGAATGGATGTGTCAACAACTTTTTAGAACCAGACAGTTTTGGAACAACTGGAGGTGAAAACTTTTATAAATAGGGTGAATGTAGCAGAAAACCTTGGCTATAATATGCTCTTCCAAAAGACAAGAGATATTATTTAATTAATATGTTAACATAATTCTGAGCTGCTGGCTATTTCAGAGTGCAACTAACGCCATTATGCTGCCTCTAAGTACTGCTTATCAAAGGTCATGTGGACATAGCCACAGTGAAAATGTGATGGAAAGGAATATAATCCAGACTGCTTGATCTTTCCTCACATAGTATCTGCAAGACCATCATTTTTGTCAAAATCTGGAGATGGAAAAATAGACAAAGAATGTTGAAGTAAGGGCCTGGATCTGTGTACTCTCCTGAACTTTATGTGAAATAGGAGTATTCATGGGAGTATTCTCTGAGTATGATAAGAAGTGCTCTGATCCATGCCTGCTATAGGTGGCTCACCACATAGGTACAAACTCCTGAGCTACTTGCCCGTTCTATGTCTTCTAAAGCTGCAGTATTCCTGTATTTCTTCTAGGAATTGTTTTTCATTGCATAAACAATGCTTAAAATTGAATCAAACTGTCTGTTCAATGAACTTAAAAACAACAAGAAGCAATATTTAAAAATTGAGAATATACAAAGTGCTGAGATACGATATTATACCAAGTAACAACAGTAAGAAGAAGGTCTCAGTAGATCTTTATTCCATTTCGTTAGTTCAAATCTTTCCAGTCAGATTTATAGTTTTGGCTACTTTAGTTCAGCTTTCAGTTATAAAAATGAGTTGCTATTATTTCAGTTACTTTTTTTTCTTCTTACATTTCTTCCCAGCTAATACTACATAGTGCTACGAAATATGAAGATCTGATTGTATTTCTTCAGCAGAATATTCACCAGGTACTGTGTATAGAGAAGATACTAAACCTGTTATAGTTCAGCTGTCAGTCTTTCTGTGTTTATCAGTTTCATATGATGTCTTTTGAACGTTGTTTCAAACACTATATGAACATGTCTTGCATTTTAACAAACAGAGCAACAAATTCAGTTTTAGCATACAACAATTCTTTCTGGTTTCAGTTTGATTTGCATTTCTTTAAGATTGGGCAGAAAATGTACACAACAAACAAAATAAAAACAGTCCTTTTCTTTTTCAGTTTGAAATTGGTCCCTGTGGGTGCATCCTTCTGACTGTGTCTGTCATCTTATCAAGATCAATCAATCTGTGAGTGTCTTTGTATCCCTGTTTCATAAACTGCAAAGCTAACAAGCTGTGCAAAGTGAGGAAACAACCATCATGTACTTAACTCTCTGGCCTTTTTAATCTATCTTGGTGTTTGATAAATATAGGGAAGTTATGCAGATTACTCACCTAATCTTGGCTTTTTTTGGTTGTATACACACACACTTGTATATGTATATATGCTATTAAAGTGGCAGTGATCAGTCCATCACATCTGATATAAATGACTTCATCTAAACATTAGGCATCATGTCTGAGGTAGTTGCCTATGCTCCCTGTCTTGACAGTTGAAAACAAGACTCATTTAGAAGGTTATTTATTTGACATACTTTAGGTATTTGTCTTAGGTTGTGACACTTGTGATGCCCCAATTTCTCTGTCAATGATAATGTTAAGGAAAGGCAGCAGAAAAAATGGATTATGCAGCTGATTTTTAGATGGTTATAAGTAAGGTATGACAAATATGGTCTCTGTTTATTGGTGTAATAAATATGCTGAGCTCTATCTAATGGGTAGTCATTATAGCTTCTTTTAAAAACTCATTGAGGCTCGCCCAAGCAAGGTTGCAGTTAATCGTGCTTTTATACAATAAATAAATAATCGTGCTTTCATATATCAGTATTTCTGTGGTACTGATTTCTGTGAATATCAGAGTGGGTCAGAATATAAAAGCTTTCTTCATTTTGTCAAATTCCACTTTTGTAAAAAGTTCCTAGAATTATCTGCAAGTGAAAAGAACTGTTCCCTGACAACTTGCAGTAACAACTGACACGAATAGAGCAGCTGCACTTGAAAGCAGCACGGATTTGATTTGTGTAAGCTTTTATTTCATACATCTCTGCATTGTCTTGAAAATAAATAGAAACTTAGTCCAAATTTGTGATATGCATTCAGTTGCTCACCTACTGAGATTCCTACAAGCGTTTACAGATTGGGTTTTTCTGTTTTGTTGTCATGTCTTCCTTTCTTTTGATTACAGTAACACTACAGGCCATTGTCTTAGCTCCACTTTTGCACTCTAACAAAAATGATGTGATAATTTTATAGCATATGTTATTTATTCTCATTTTTCTGAGCTAGTTACAGCAGAGAGGTCCAGATTAGTAAAGGTATTTGAGCAAGTAATGATATATTTGGCATTTGGTACGATCACCAAAAGCAGCAATGATCCTAATTGCTATTGATTGCATTGCTCTACTTGCTATAAAATGGTAAACATTCTTTAATAATATAAGTAGGGAGCTTATTTTTCCATCGCCTCTCAATTCCTAACAGATGGATTATGACAAGGCCAATCAATCATCTCTATTTCTATTTGGGGGAGCTAAGTGTCTAAAGTGAACATGAATATTCCTTATGGTGCCTATTTGCATTTTTAGGTATCTAAATATTTTTACAGTTCTGGTCCACAATGTCAGAATTCTTTATAAAATGTAGCTGTATTTTGAGGAAGATTCATGACTTTCTCACAGAATTTCATTTTAAAGTACCGTTAGTCTTCTAGCTTGGTACTGTGTTACACATTGCATTGGTACCTATCTTTTGTTTATAAGAAACAGGAATTTTTCTCTGTCACTAGATACAGTGGAATGTGTTTCCAGACCTTTGCATAAATTTTTTTAAAGTGCAAACTAAATTTCGTTTATGTAATTTTCAGTAATAGATTTGAATGGCTATGTCATAATACTTCTCTTAGGATATTACAAATATCAAGACAAATAACTCACTGCTCATATCATCAAGAAATATGTACCATTTAGTGAGTGTTACAAGCATTGTAAGTAATTATTTACATAACTGGCATAGTTCTGGATGAATAGTTGAAGACAAATAAGAGTTGTTTTAGGTAATGGAATTTTCATCCAGTAATAGATCTCCCTGGGATTTTTTTTTTGTCCCAGTTTTTTAACAGAAAAACAGTGGGTTTTATTAAAAAAAAAGAAAACTCCGTGGAAGTTTGAATTGTCCTGATTTTTGTGTGCATATTCTATTGAAAAAGCTAGATAGATTATTTAATTTTAGTTGAAAAGTTGACATATTTTAGTTTCTCAAATCATGTTGAAATGCTTCTGTTTGGGTCAGTTCTTCACCATGTGCCCACAATGCTGACTCTCTGGGGTCCCTTGGTAAATCTCTCTTCTATAAATAATTGACAGTTCTTGTAAGCAAGTTGAAGACGAAGGATGGAGTAGTCTTGAACCGTGGTTATCATAAAACAACATTGTGTAAGATGCAGAGATATGTCCAATGAAACCAAACCAAAGTATTTACATTTGGTTCAACAAAGAGAAGACTGGCATTTTGATTAATGAACATTGAAATGTTTCTTTCAATCAAAAATATTCTTCCCAATGTTTTCTGTTCCATGAATAATTCCCGTGTTTACTGAAGCTTTCACTTCAGGATATAATTAGAAGAAAATAATAATACCTTATTTTATATGGTGGGGAAACCTTAGTTACAAATTAAAAGGCAGAGCACTTTAAATTAAAAGGCAGAACATGTGGACTAAATGGTGAGGTTGATTAATTGAAGGGAAAGTACCACTGTACCAAAACTGTGCTGTTCAACCCATCCAGAACTGATCTGGAAGGAGTGCAGGATAATGAGACCACAAAGCTTACAGACTTCCTCCGAGCAGTCACATCTGTGGACGGATGCTTGCCATGTCTATACAGATGGAAGATGGCATGCAGCTGTGACCATGCGACCATAACTTGGGAATGATAGCTGCAGTAGCTGGTGCGGTTCAGAATGATCAAGACCTGTTACACCTTCTTAAATCTGTGACTAAGTTCTAGCAGTTCAGAAGGATCTCATAGTGCCAACAATGGAGTAATCTCATCTAAGTTTTGCCTTCTAAAAATTACGCCAAGTCTCTCCTCCCGGCTCCCTCTGTAATCAGTGAAAAGAGAGAAGGTCTCTTCATCCAATCTGAAAATAAGTGTCAGGAAAGGTGAAGAGAATTGCTGTGGGCAGAGCCTATCTTTTGTCTTTGATTTTGGAGGGAGAACTACTAAGACTCCTATTTCTTAGATGTTTGCTATTTTGAGGGTAATGACCTATCTTAGTTATCTTTATTTACTTTCTATGAAAATATGTGCACCTAGGCTTCCTTTACGCTCAAAAAGAGAAAAAGATCATGATTCATTTGACTTATTTTGAATGTCCACCTTAGAATGAGATAAATCATCTCCTGAAATGCTTACTTATCTCCCCTATATAAAAAGAAAATCTAGATGACCTACTGATGTAGAGGCTTTACACTGTAAACATCAAGTGGTGAAATGAATTCTGTCTTATAGTGACTGGTCAATAAAATGGGAGATGAAATTCAGTGTTAATAATGCAAAGCATTATATATGATGAAAAAACAGTCTCAACTATACTTACCTAGTGATGGACTGTAAATAGGCTATTATAAAAAAGGAGAGAAATTCTGGCACCACTGCTAGTAATTTAATTATCTGAAGATATCAGTTCAATTTTCTATGATAGTCAAAAAAGAAATAATGTATTGGAAGTTATGGTGATAAGAAATGAGAACTGAATAAAAAATTGGTAATGTCTTTGTATAAATACATGATCTTCTCATGTCTTTATCTTGCATGTAGTCTTGTCTCCGTAGGTCAGTAGAGACACATTAGAACTAGAACACACTGGAAGACAAAAACAAAGTTTCCCTTTAGTGTGGACTAGCTTCTGCATGAAGACAGATGAAATCTTTCCTTTTCAGCATTGAAGAGGAATAAGTTGGATGTGATAAAAATTTGGACATCCATTATAAGGTTAATTAAGGAGTGATTATACATTATTTCTCAGAGTCCAAAAACTTGGGGGTTGTCATGCAGATGCTCAGGCTTCAATTTTAAAACAAACTACAGTACTTTTTTTCCACAGCATAATTAACTTTCAGTATTAGGAGATGAGGAGGCCAAAAGTATGAAGAGGTTCAAATAAATTTAGACAAATTACTGGAACGTACATGCTTCAGTACCTTTAAACCCACCTGTCTAGATGTAATCTCCATGTGCCCTGTTTTTGTGTTCTGCCTTGATGTTTGCTTCTGCTGCTGCTGACTGGATGCTGGGATAGGCTGACTTTTGGTCTGGCTCCATAACTTTTACATTGTTACTGATTTTTCTTGTAAATGGAAATTCCAGATTTCATGTAGGTCTATCAGGCAGTTGTTCGAAATCACTGACAATCTGAGTATTTTTATTTAATGGGAACGCATGCCAGGAAATGCAGGGTTTTGCACTGCTTTGTAGATTTTGGTAATGAGTTTATCATACTCCATGCACTAATGATCATCACTGGTAGAACTGATAACAAATAGCCAAAGAGGAGTGAGAATTCCTGAGGAAGTTGCTGAGAACGTGTTGTTGCTTCTGGTACAGGAAGGAATGCTAGTTGCTAACAATTGTAATCTCTTTTTTTTTTACAACCGGTGAAAAATTAAAAAATAGTGGGCGTATTGTACTAGCTCAGGGGACTAATCTTCCTGAATGTGCAAAATGTGTACTAAAATCTTCGTGTTGTTAAGAGCTACAAGACATTTTACATGTACCTGGGAGAGACTGAGCTTAAAGGTGGGCTGCAAGCCCCCATGTGGGCCTCACTGTTGCATGTGAGAATGGCACATTGCATGTAGGAAAGTTATGAATACTCAGGAGTGGTTTACACTGACCCAGGAATGGCAGCTTCAGTAAACTCCACAGTCTTGCTGAAGGTACAACATATATTGGAACTGCATCACAAGCTTTCTCTACTAGATGCTGTCTCATCTCCTCTAACACTTGGCACCTTCCTCACTGTGCTTACTCATGCAAAACCATTGCTATATTGGGATGTGGCTGATTCTGATCCATTCATTGAAAAGCCTTCTTTAAATTTCAGCTTCTAACCAACCAGTCACACTGTCTGTTTTCATTGCCATATTTTTCTTAATCTGTGCAATAACTTTATGGCATAAAACCATACTAGAACCTATTGTAGCGAAGAAGATATTGAATGAGAAGATTCCTTAGGTCAAATTCCTTTGTGGAAAAGCAGTGTATTGCCATTTTCAGGCTACCTGGAGAAAATAAATAGAGCCTCATCTGAAACACAGGCTCATTCTGTTACTCACAAATTTGCTGACCAGTAGAATCAAAACACCAGTGTTTGCAATCTCTTTTGTCAACTTAGGGATACTTTGTCACTTACTGCTAGCAAATCACAAATGTAATTCTGCAGTCAGCATTGGTCATTTACGTATCTTTTCAATTTTTTCTCTGAAGTGTTTGTGTGAGAATAAAGAAAACAATGGCTTTATCTGTGGTTAAAAACAGGAGAGTGGTTTTGCAAGTCAAGAGGAGGCTGTGTACTTCATTAAGGTTGGCCACTTATAAACGTAGGAAAATGCACGTCAACACCTTTTTCCTTATTGTGATGCCACAACTCTAATAACTATCCTGTAGTCTTTACTGCTCCAGAAATGTGTACAGCCCTGTTTCAAAACTATTTGTGCTCTTTCCATTTCTGAGTTTGGGAGTTTTGGTTGTTTGGTTTTTTTTTTTCTTTTTTTTTATTTTCAAAAGCCAATGCCTTTTTATTAAATGGAGTAAATCACATTTTGATTCCTTATCAGTCTAGGCCTTCGCACACCAAATAAATCTGCCCTTAGTTTTTAGTAATTTATCTAGTTCTCTGAAATCTATCAATTAACAATTTTTTACTAGGGGGAATCATATAATTAAACCTATGTTGTTCTCTGCCCTTGAGCACTTATTCTTCATTCCTGTGGTACCATTTTACTGAAAGAGGGAAGTTAAATTTCCTTCATCTTTCACTCTAATCCATCCTTGAAATAAACACACAAAAGCATCAAATGTTGTTAATAGCTGACCAGTATACCTATTCCATTTCAAAAAATATCCTTTCTGTAATAAATGAAGCTGAGCTGCACTTGGCATTTTATAGGGGAGAGAAGTTTTGACTTGTTTGAACTTCATGTGAGAGGAAAGCCTGATCATACAGGCTAAAGGACCAGTGGCTACAATCCCTCTCTGGCTATGCAGAGCATCTAGCTTCAGCATTTACAGAACTAGTATACCTTCCTGAATGAATACCTTGCTCACCTGAGGAATCTGATTTTTAAGTGCTCCGAGGATGTTGGACGAACTATGCATTATTATCCTTATTATGCCCCGTACTATGCTCAAATATATCTGTTTGTCAGCTTGGTTTTACTTCTGTAATTATTTGTCTGGTTGCAAGCCATATTCCAAGAATCTTCCTGCTTTGGTCCACTGGCAAACTATTTTTATCAATTTTTTTAAAAATATAACAGTTCTGTCTTTACTCATCTCCACAGGACAGCATTTCACTGTGAGACATACTGTTACATACGTACATTATGTATTTATAGTACAGTAATAGCTATGGGCTGTAATAAAGATCAGAAGCTCTCCTTGCCAAAGAGTCAGAAAGAGTAAAGCCACATCCAGGGTCATCTCAGCATGCCGTGTACTACTCCCCAATAGCTCTGACCATATATGCACTAACTTATAGGGCAAACAGATATGTTCATCCTTGTTTCACACAGGAGAGAGTTATCTCAGATTTGGTGCAGGGTAAGAGCATGTATATATGCAATTACTACGGGTCACACTCTACCTGGCCTCAAGATCAGTTGTTTGCCCATAGCCACACAATTCCTGCTCTACAGAGTTTTCATAGAACAGGAGGGACACGTGATAAATGGGAAGCAGAAGCCTGTGGGAATTTATTTATCAAAGAGCTTCCAGATATGTATAATTTGTTAGGCATGTGCTATAAGCATGTGAGCACATTGGTTTACTGTGGCCAGAACGAGGTGCCACAAATCAGAGAAGAAACTGTAAATTGGCTACTGAACTTTGGCATCTCTAGCCGTGATGTTACCTGCCTTTCAAACATGATTTGGTGGTCCATTTTAATCTGGATTATTTCATATTGCTGCAAGGACAGAATAAGCACTCTTAATTAACCATACACTTCATTACGACAAATAATCTTACATAATCTCAAATAACCATATTAAAATTATAAAATATTAGTGCAATCAAAACATATTGAAAGCCAAGCTCTGGGAAGACTACCTTTACTCAGTAAGACAAGTTTTTATTGAGATGTGTAACAGAAGATAATCATCATTGTAGTAATCTGTATCAACCTGTATCCTTTCTTATCTGTATCTTTCTGTATCCTTTTCTGTATCATTTACTGTGAAATAACCCTGATTCTGACATGTTACTTAACTTTTAAACTCTTCCAGTCACGTAGGAAATTGAAAAAGAAAGTGATGCTCTGTTGGCACATGAATTGTGGGTGGAACAATGGGTCCTCCACCCTCAATCCACTTTCCTTAACTGACACCTTTTCCTGTCTCAGAGCCAATCTCTAATTTATAGTTCCCCTAAAATGCACCTACTCTCCTCATGCTATTTGGCTGGTGAAGAAAGGCTTTCTGTGAAATGACCATTTGGCTTGTCCAATGGTAAAAGCAATTACAACTTCACATAAAAGATCCAATCACATGGGGCATACTCAGTTCTTGATGGAAATATATTTTTCTATGAGCCAGTTTTCTGGGAAAACTTTTTCAGAGGTAGTTCCCCCCAACCTTGAGAATGCCTGGGAGACCAACAGCAAGGGGAAATTACATGTGTGTGAGCAGTTTTCACTCAGTGTTTACAGTTACGTAATATAAATACGTGTCATCATGTATTTTACAGCTTAGTCTTCTGGTGTTTGAAAAAGATAGGGAAGCAGCTATTTTAAAGGGGAAACAGCTGTCAATTACGTTACAGTGCTAAAAAACAAGCAGCTTGACCTAACTGAAAAATTCATATTTGAGAGTCTCAGACCTCTCCAAGACCCATTTGTGATTTTACAACATGGAGGAAGCGTGAGATTAGATTTACCAAGAACAGTGGGAGGAGAGCAAATAGGAGAGTTTGTGTGGGATCCAGTCCTTGGTAGGGAAGAATTGAATCCTTGTTTGTTTGGGTAAGTGAACTTCTGTGCCTCCTGCTTGATAGGTTGCATGCAATTCATAATCTTCACGATCTTCCTTGTCTTTGAGGCTCTGTTGTGTGAATTAGAGGCCCTTCTAGCTGGAGTGTTCACTGGGCAAGAATTGCTTGCTACATTAATAAGTATATTAATAAATATAGAACCTTAATGAAGCACAGATTGCAGCTTCAGCCACTAAAAGGCAATAAAGAAGGGAGTTTTCTTGAAAGAAGTTAATGTTTTTCCTTCAAAGAAAGACAAGAAGACAGGGATAATAAGTGAGACAGCCTTAGCAATATTCAAAGGAGGGTGTGAGACCAAGATTTGAAGCTATGAGATTTATATTCCTTCAAAAGTGGATATGGAGTGGAATATATTGATGTATGAAATGTCACTGTATAACACTTGAGAAAGAGGGGATCCAGGGACAAAAGAATAAAGCTAGAAATGATGGTACAATGGGATTTTGAAGACAAGATACAGGAAAGGAGAGTAGGGTCTGACACAACACAAATATGTAGGCATCTGTTAAATAAAATCTGAAGATAAGGAAGCTACATAGCCAGCTAGATAAGGAATGTGATCCAGGTGGAAACATCACCACAAAGGCAAGGAAAAGGAAGAGTTGAATTAGGTTTGAAGAAGTTTGCTGCACTGCAGAACAAGGAACAAAGGTTAGTGGTAAAGGAAACCGAAAAAATGAAACCAAACTCAGCAAAAAAGGGAAGAATCAAGAAGTCAAAGAGGTTGTTACACTGATTCTGTTTGACATCTTGCTAGGTAAGGGACTGTTATATTGGGAAATAATGAAAAAAAAAAAAAAAGAAAGGGAAAAGAACTGGGATTTGCACAAATAATGGAGAGAGATATGTGACCCTTATCTCCCTATTAAGAAAATTCAGGAAGCCTGTTACCGGCATGGGTCCACAGAACAAAGAAGTGGACTATATGCTGGGCAATAGCAAATTTGGTGTGGATATGCAACAGAAAGATTTCTTATGAAAACAGGAGAAAAAATCCAGATTGTTCCCCCAACACATCCAGTTCCTTCTAGAACAGATCAGGATAAATCATAAAGCTGGGGAACATGCCTGAAGAGAAGGAAGCTTATTAGCTCATTCTCTGGAGAATTTTCTGATCTCTAAAGAAAGAGTGCAAAGGAATGAAAAAAGTGTGGTGAACAACAAATAGCTCTAGCACTAGTGGTCGGAGTCGTGGTGTTGGAAACTACAGAAATAATGTGATTCAGATGAGGTCAGACTCAGACATTGAGTCACAGAAATTAAACAACAAGCAATTTCCTTATCATATCAATAAAAAGATACCAAGAAAAGATGTGAAGTTTCTGTGTAGAGTGGATGTGGCTGATACTAAGAATAGTGTAAAGAATGCTCCAAATCTAAATTAATATTCTGCCTTACATTTCAGTAAGGAGAACAACATGGTGCAAAGTCAGGATGGATAGTTGGAATCCATGCATAGAAATTGAATTAATTGTGTGGGAGGTAGAACTGAACCTGAAAAGGTGATGGCTACACAACATGAAGGAAAAAATAAACATGGTATCTTTTTGCCTAGATCTCATTGCTAAACTTAAGCAAAACTTTCTGAGCTCTCTCTTCCTTTGTCAGACTTTATGAATGGACTTGGTCCTAAAGCTTACATGCTTTGTCATACTAATACCACTTGCCCCATTAAAACATACAGTAACCTTTCATCTCTGGTGCAGTAAGTCTGGAGAAGTGGATGCTCTCCATCTCCAAATACTGAAATAACTAGCATCTAAAATCACAGATACAATGACAATGATGTTTAATAACTTTTCACAACAGAGGTCACCATATAGCTGTGTAATTGCAAACAATACTTACATTTAAGAAAGGTGGAAAAGCAGACCAAGCAACTTAGCCTTTATCTCAGCAGGTTGAAAAGCTGTAGGCAACGTTCTGAAGAGAGAGTAACTAACTACAGAGGTAAATGGAAAATGGCAGGGAATGCAGTCTGATTTTACTGAAGATAAGTTATACAAGACTGAACTAATATTCTACTTTGAAAGAGCAGGTTTTTTAAAGTGGGAAATTAAATAGATGAATTCTACCTGAACTTCAGTAAAGCATGCAATTATAGTACCAAATGAAGAATTGTTAATTAAACTGAAAAAAAAAAAAAAAATAGAATAAAGTTAGTTAATGGAGAGGTAATAAGAGGCTTTTGTATTTGATATCACACCAAATGAGAAGTCATTTTCTAATGTGAAAATAAGAGATCATTTTAGAATTGTGGTAAAGGTAAGGTACTCAGAAGAGAGTTATCAGCGTGGGGAAGGTTCCCAGACAGAGTTCCTCAGTGACCAGTCTGGGATTAAACTTAGTTTTTATTCCCTACAGTAATGTTGGAAAAAGGGAGTGGTGTGCTAATGAAATGTACTGGTGACTCAAAAGTTGAAAGGCACTGTCGATACAGAGAAATAATCGTGTTGTACAAAGAGAGTTGGCTCAGCTTCATGATGAGGGTAATAAAAAAAGAATTTCTTATAACTGCAGAAACTACAAGGTCATGCAAAGAGAGACTATTCACTATTGCACTGTAGGGGTTCACCAAGTTGTCAATGGCAGGATGAGGAGTTGAGAAGAGTAGTGGAGCACACAGTGACTTTGAGCCAGCAGTACAAAATAACACTGGATCTATTCTTAGAGTGTATCAGCATAAATAGTTTTAGGAGGTGAAGAAATATTAACAGATTGTGCAAGGGACTGATGTGTCCTCATTGAAATACCATGTCAAATTGGGTTCATCCATTAAAACTGGGAGAAGTGT
>NW_009218791.1:43422-44604 GCF_000690835.1 Fulmarus glacialis
GGGAATGAGAAATCTGTCTTGTCAAAGAAAACCAAAAGTTTTTATCTTTTTTAGCCTAAAAAACAAATTTTGAGAGGGAACATAACTATTGTCTAAAAATGGGAGGGTAGCAGTTGTAAGTAAACAAGAAGGACCAAGAAGATTTATTTAATTTAAAAAACAATATTAGTACAAAATGAAAGTGTATCACTAAACTTGGTGTGTGACCCAATAAACCTAGTCAAAGTGTGACTAGATTTCAGGTTCCTAAGTTACCACTGAGAAAAGTATGGAAAGCCAAGAAAGCAACTAAGAAATGTGGTCTTCTGTGAAAGAGAGTAACTGGGATGGCTGGATTTTACCTGCCAGATGCAGAGAACATCATCTTCCTTTCTTCTGCCTCTCTGCAACTCTGCTTTATCCCAGTATGCGATAAGGCTGTAGTCCATACCATGGCTAATATAAACACAGACTGTTGTTCTGAGAAGTATCTGAGATATGTGGATTTAATTGCCCCTCAGTTCCGTAAGACCATCCGTATAGGATCAAAGTAAAGGTCCATCTAGCCTATTAGCCTGTCTCTGATAGTGGAAAGCTGTGGCTGCTGAAGGAAACAGCGTATAAAATGGGGTAAATATAGAGCAATTATTCTGCTGGTATATTCTCCATGTTTCCGATAGTCAGTAATTCAGAGACTTCCTAAGCTGGCAGTTGTATCCGGACCATTGAGTTTATTAGCTCTTTATGAACCTATCCTCCATGAATTTTTCTAAAACCTTTTTGAACCCTTTAATTCTTTTGGCCTTTGCAACATCCTGTGGCAATGAGTTCCCCAATGTAGTTATGTGCTTTGTAAAAGAGTTTTTCCTTTTGTTTGCTTGAACTGGTTGCCCAATAAGTCTACACAGTGTTGCCTAGTTCATGTTATGAAAAGTAGTGAGTAAATGTTCCTTAATCATCTCCTTACCATTGAGGAGTTTTTAAACTTCTGTTGCAGTCCATCAGTTGTGTCCTTTTGTAGTGAAATCGTCCTCATCTATGTAGTCTCTTCTCATAGGAAAGCTGCTTCACATCTTGACAGTGGTTTCTTCTGACCATCTGAACTTCTTCTGCTTCTACTATATCTAAATGCTCAAATTCTTTTACTGTTGAGTTAAAATTTATAACAAAGTGACTATTTGTCCTGGTTTCAGCTGGGATAGA
>NW_009218792.1:0-16024 GCF_000690835.1 Fulmarus glacialis
AGGCTGAGAGGGTGCCGCCAGCATGAAGCAGAAGAGGAAAGGTACTGGGGTGTGGGGAGGGTCGCGGTGCCCGGGGGCGGGCGGCAGGGTGGGTCCTGCCCCTCTACCAGGAGCTGAGGGCAGTGGGGCAGGGCTTTGCTGCCTCCCCCGGCCCTGGGAATGAGAGGGGAGAAGGAGGAGGGCCTGTGAGGCAGGGCTTTGCCCTCCTCCCCCGGCCCTGTGTAGGGGGTAGTGGGGCAGGCCTTTGCCGCCTTCCCCGACCTTGTGTGTCTGTAAAGGGGGGACTGAGAAGCAACGCTTTACCCTGTGTTTGGGCATGGTGGGGGGTCTGTGGGACGGGGCTCCTCATGCTTCCCCCGGCCCTGTGGGGGTGGGAGCTGTGGGGTAGCAGGGCTTTACCACCTCCCCTAACGCTGTGCGTGTGTGTGGAGTGGGAAAACGAGGCAAGACCTTGCTTTCCCCCCTCCATGTTCTTTTGGGGGTGGGTGAAGGGCCTTCCTCGAGGGTTGGAGGGATTTGGGACCCCTCTGTGAGCCACCCGTTTTCTCTCCCCACTGTTGAATTGGGTGCTGTCACTGGGAGGCAGAATCATTTACATCCATGTGGGTGCTCAGGAGTTTGCCTTGCTCCCGATGGGTGCCCTGACTGTCAGACACAGAATGGGGTGCTGGGGGCAGGGCAGTCCGGGTGTTGCTGGGCTTTTCCTTCATGGCGAAGGGGAAAAAAAAACAGGGAAAGGATATGGGGCAGCAAAGATGATGCAGGGCAGCACGGGACTAGCAGGTCTGTCCCACAAAACTACCTGCAGAGAGAGACCAGATGGGAGCATTGCTGTAGTGCTTCTCCCCGGGTGGGTGTAAATGCTGCCGGATTTCAGAACAGCTGGCACGAACAAAAACTTGTTGGAGCGGTTGTGCACCCAGCTATGTCCCTGCTAGTGGCTTTTCTGACAAGTTTGGTGTGTATATTTTACTGTCCCAACACTTGCTTGTGTAGACAGAGCCGTACAAGGTGAAATAAATGCACGTTGTTGTTAGGAAACGTGGATGGATCTCTTAATAGCAATGCCCCTCTTCTCCCAAAGCTGGTGTGGAAGAAATGTAAGCAATGTGTACAGTCTATACAGTGCAAACCCTCGTTGCAGCATGGGGTGGGTCTGTGAGGCGCAGCGGGGAAGCTTTAAAGCACTGATAGCACTGCCTGATGCAGGGTACCCTCGCTGTGATGGAGGAGAATTCACAGAGCTGGCCGCTGCCCCACTGTCCTTTACCTGAACACATTCTGTCCCTTGTCGCGTGTATTGGTAGCATCAGACTGGTCTACTAATAGTCTTTAACTTCCAATGACTCTATTTCTAGCTGTTGTGCAGATTGCTCTGACATAAGAAGGTGGAGTTTATCCTAAAAGTAAAAGAAAAACAGTGATACGAGGTGGTGACTGTCATTTGTTCGAGGAATGCTGCAAATCAAGAGTGATATGCAGTGGCAAAATTCCCTCTGTAGGCAACAATTGTAGGAAATACTAAAAATGAACTACAGAATGCACCTTGGTTGTCACAAGCAGTTAGAAGGTACTGGCTATACACGTGGTTTGTTGTTTTGTTCTTGTTTCAGGAGACCTCAGCCATGCAGAGCTGATGATGATGACGATAGCTGACATCATAAAGCAATTAATTGAGGCTCATGAGCAGGGAAAAGATGTGAATCTGAACAAGTAAGTCATTCTGGGATAACACTGAAGAGCTGATCCAGCAGTGGTGAACGTGTCCTGTACAGTCTGTTACATTCAGGCTTTATTTTAAAATGTTTTATTTTCACAGGCTACTGTCATTTCTCTTACTGTTATCTGATTAAAAAATACCACCAAAATTTGTAAATTCTGTGGTGATTTGAAATCGTGCCTTGCTACTTCATTGGCAATGCTCAGAGAACAAAATGAGTTGTATTGGTGAAAAACTCTTAAGAAACTTATCGTTGCCTTTTTGTGTTTCCACCTGTGTTCATCCTTCAGTAGTCTCAAAGTCAGTTCCATCAGGGAAAGGAGAGATTAATTTGGGGATAAAGTTTAAATCAGATTTTCTTAGCAATGATGTGTTATAAATGACATTGTTGTTTACGGAAAGTTCTTCCTTCTTCACATATGTGGAACAATAAAACCTGAGTTTCTCCCACTGTTTCTGTTTCATTTACATGATATAATTGCCGACTTTTTGCTGATGCTGGAAATAACTGATGTGAATGTCTTAGAAGTTAACTCAGCTAGAGTCTGTGTATGTAGGGGTTAATCAGATGGAAGTTTTATGAAAAGAATTAAAGCAAATATGCCAGAGTCTGTGGGCAGCTTTCACAATGTTTTGATAAAATCGTACTTAGAAGTAGAATACACAGAAACTCAAAACATTGGCAGTTGTTGCGTATCAACTTTATTTGGAGTTTATTTTTGGTATCTTAATACACAGTGCAGCTGTTGCAAGGAATTACTGTATGCTTTTTAAACAAGTTACCTGGAAAGGCAAATTGGGAGAACCTACCTAGATCTCCATGTAACTGAACAGTAATACAATAGCCCTGCCGTGGAATATGGGCGTGCAAGTCAGAATGGAGTTGTTAATTTGAGGTATTTCTGCCTTCAGGCTGAAAACCAAGACATCAGCAAAGTATGGACTTTCAGCGCAGCCGCGTTTGGTTGACATCATCGCTGCTGTTCCACCACAGTACCGCAAGGTGCTGGTACCAAAGCTGAAGGCCAAGCCTATAAGAACTGCTAGCGGGGTAAGCATGTACATCATTCTCTCCATCCGCCACCATCCTCCCCGGCTCTCATCAATAAATTGTATTTAATTGTTTTCAAAGACCAGAATATTGAATGTCCAGAAGCTTTAATGAAGATGCGCTGGCTGCATTGCCAGCTTCCAGGCTGCCTTTTCTGTGATGTGCCCGCAGGGCTATTGCTTTCAAAGCATTTGGGAGACACGAAAGGGAGATTTTGTTTCAAAGCAGCATGTCTTGCTTTTTAGTTGCTGTAGAAACAGTGCAGCTTAATCTGCAGGCCATCTCGGTGAACAAAGGTAAAATGTTAGTATTTAACCTGTTTCTTTGAAAGGTAGTTCAGGCTGAAAGCAGGAATAGAGGTACAGCTAACATTCAGCTGTGTGTTTTTAAGCTTCCGTACCGTATGTACAGCATGCCTAAGTTAACAAAAAAAGTTAACTCAAGTTAACAAAAAAAACCCCACCCTGAACCAGAAGCCAAAGGAAGTGTTCAATTTTTATAACTTAAAAAAAAACCCAAACAAAAAACCAAACAAAACCACAAAAAAAACCCCACCCCCAAAAAACTCTTAATTTCTTTAATTTCTTCTTTCTGGCTGTAGAATATTTCATTAAACTCTTGCTCCAACCAAGATTTCTGAAGACTGGAAATGAGGTATTCCAAGTTGGGTGCCCCAAATTAGTGGACACTAGAAAATCTTCTTCCCTCTGATCCTTTTTAAAAAAGAAGGTAGCATCTTACATTATGCTTGCATTTAATGTGTGAAAAGCTGTCTGAGATCAGCCTGGGAAAAAAAAACTTCGCTCAGTTAGGTGGAAAGAGGAAGCTATTTTTATTATCTTTGGTTTATATCTTTTTGTTTCTCTTCATCTCTCCCCCATTTTCATCCTCCAGGTGGTGTTTGATATGCTTGGTGGCACACTGCCACCCTTGCACTGTTTTAGATGCATGTTAGATGGTCCTCGTGAATACCTGAGTGTCAGTCTGCATCTTTTCAGCAAGGTGGTTAATCAGATTTGGTATCAGACACCTGGTTGTTTATAATATACTGCCAGTTTATTCTAAATTGTCAAAATATTAGATAATAGGATTCCTATTTCTTGATATATTTGTTATCATAGAATCACAGAATGGTTTGGGTGGGAAGGGACCTTCAAAGGCCATCTAGTCCAACCCCTGCTGTGGGCAGGGACATCTTCAACTAGATCAGGTTGCTCAGAGCCCCGTCCAACCTGACCTTGAATGTTTCCAGGGATGGGGCACCCACCACCTCTCTGGGCAAGCTGTGCCAGTGTTTATCTCCTTATCTGTTTATCCAGTGTTACCTCTTCCTTCAAGAGTTAACACACAGATATTCTAGGTGGCAGACTAAGCAGAAAATATCTTTAAATAGTCTCTCGCAGATGCACTTTATTTTAGTAACTTCAGAAGCAATTACTGTAATTTCTCTCCTCTGTAACTCTGCTTCTTACAGATTGCTGTCGTGGCTGTGATGTGTAAACCACACAGGTGTCCACACATTAACTTTACAGGCAACATATGTGTGTAAGTATGACAGCTTAGATGACCTAAGAGGACGGTTTTCCAGTATTTCTGTATAAATCTAGTACTGCAGTAGCATTGTACTGGGGACAGGCTTCCTTTCCGCACAAGCGCAAAGTTGCAGGTTGCTGATACCTGCACCTTACGCTAAAAAGTCTATTTCTTTTCAGTTTTTATTCAAAGAGGAAACCTTTTTCTTTCATGGGCCAAACCCTACTTACCTTAGCAGATATATACTTTGGTGAATATAGTAACCAGGAGAAGATATTAAAGATCAAATGTAAGTTGTATTACTGTGGCAGGTGCGCAAATGTGTTGTGCGTATGGCTGGGTACGTAAGCAGATTGGAGAAGACTATTACAGAAAAGAAAAGGGGCTCAATCTGAAAAGTTTGAAAACTGCTGAACTGAGACCCACCTGAGGAGGTGCAGGTGTTGTCTGCAAAGACTTGCTCGGTGTGACAGTCTGGCTCTGCCTGGCTCTGGAATGAAACGAGAGCACAGATGGAGGGGAAGGCCTCCACCTGCCAAGAGCTTGTGGCATTAAGGGAATAGCTTCTGAGTTTTATTTGAATTGAGAAACCCAAGCTGGGTTTACCTTGAAGTATGTTACCTCTGTTTGATTTAAGAGTCTGTGCACCTGAAATCTCGTCTGGTTTTTTTCTAACCATATCAGTTCATCTATTTCAAAACATTGCTTCTCTTTCCTGCCTTGTCACTCCCAAAACATCAGTGTATTTCACTACCAGCTGCCTAACGCAGAGTGAGCTGGCTCCATTCTTGGTTTTGCATGAGCAGCTATTCTGTTTGAGATGTTCCAGGTAATTACGTGTATGAAATGTCTTCAACTGGATTGCACAACTTTTGCCAGCAAATTAATTTGGTAATTAATTTTATAATGGTGACAGATAACTAGGGTTGAATTTTCAGGGCAGGCGGTGAGGAAACTAATCAGTTATACTGTGAACCGAATGTGTCTGATTTGATAGGGATGGCTTTATCTTAGTCTGTGCATTTGAGATCTGCTCACTGTAAGTAACGGTATGCCGACTGCTCTATTACCTTGCCTGCTGGAGATGCTCAGCGCCTGCAGCTGACGTTGAAGGGGTGTCAACCCTCCTGTCTCAGGTCGTCTTTGAGCACAGAATGAGTGTAGATTGGTCATTAATCCCACAGCCCTCAAAAGAAAGCCAAGGACCCTTCAGAATAAATTTATGTTCCTTTTAATTACTCTCTGCCATGTACTGTTCCTCTCCGGGCTAGCAGTCATGCTGTGATAGCTGCAAGTCTGTCTTGCTGTGTCACAGAATAAGAGTTTCAAACAAGCCTCTAGATGCAGAAACTGTAGTTTAATACTAAACTGCCATACAGTTATCCAGAGTAGATGAACTGTATTCTTTTGAAGTAGTCTTAGAATGCTTTATTCGTTAAATAGCATGTCCTTAAGCTCAGAAGACAAATGTAAATGAGATTTCTCACCATCAAGATACTTAAATCCTATAAATTTCTGGAAAAGAAATGCAGGTTGTGTAACAGGATGATGTTTCTATTTTACATCTTTCTGTGCCAAACAAAAATATTTTACATCAAATGAGACGATGTTTTTGATAGAATGGTGGAAAATATTTAAATTTTTTATGATTGTAAAATTACTTTTTCAAACCTAATAATCTCTGTGTAACTATTACTCCAAAACAGTATGGCAGCTCCCTAAAATAATGCCATGTTCCAGAAATGTGTTCACAGTACATTTTGCTTCTAGTAAATTTTACCAAGTTGTTTTATGTGGATGTAGTCATTTGACAGGTCTGAACTGTTTTTTGACATCCCGTTCTCATTAAAATTAAATGAAACAACTGTTTTGCACTGCATACTTAGCATTTGTAAACATACATAGGCTCAGTTCCTCTCAGTATTACTGGATGTCACAGACCTGCTGTCGTCAGCATGTGCGCTTGGGTCTGTACCAATATTTACATCAGGTGATGCAGAAACACAGGAATTCATTCATTCATCCTCTGCTCTCAGCTGACCAGTCGTGAGCCGGCTTTAGTCTGGAAGCTGTATTGCAGCATTAAGGTACCATAGTGCTTGAGCTAATAAGACCTTCCTTTTGTGGATTTGGTTTTGCCTATATGAAAGCTCCCGAATGCCAGGAGAGGGGTTGGCATGTTGCTGTGGTCAGGCTGTCTCAAATTTGTGTCCCCCTGCATTTCTGATAAGAGGTGGGGTCGTTAGAGTAGAGTCTGCTCAGCCTGCACTCTCTGTGTACCCGTACCTCGGACAGATTAAGTCGTCGCAATGTATGAGTTTGATGCCTGTTTTCTGTCTTTGAATATTTGCAGATACTGCCCAGGTGGACCTGATTCTGATTTTGAATATTCAACACAGTCTTACACTGGATATGAGGTATTACTTCGGTCTGCCATAATGCATTGCCTACACTCTCTATAAACTTGGGTTAGGCTGCTCTTTATTTCTACAAATTAACCCATGTTGCAAGAATAAAAAACATGAGCAGACTTCATAAACTTCAAGATCTAGAGCAGCTCAACTACAAGACTGGAAATTCTTCTCAATTATTGTAGCAGTTGTTTCTTTCTCCTCACCTTGCTGCTGTTTATACTGTTATACGTGTAATACGCTGTAGAGCAGCAGGAGCGAGCAGCCTGTGACTCTGAGCAGGGCGAGTGCAGCATTGTGGCTGTACCCCATGACTTGCTGGTGTGGGAATCGCTGTTAATCTGAATCTCCAGCTGTGGAAAGTGATGAGTGAGTAAGAGCAGTTGAAAGTGACATCGCTGTCTCCCATGGCACACTGCTGCATGCAGTTTGTTGAAATGAATGCTAGCTGTGATTCCTACAGCAGTTATCAATCTGCGTCAAAATTTTCCTAACTAAACAGTCCCGCAAAAAAACAGACAGTTTCACTTGAGGCTCAATATGGGTTTAAGGGAAGGATACAGAGAAGGTAGAGCCAGACTCCTCAGAGCTGCCCAGTGGAAGGATGAGAGGCAACAAACGTGAGTTGGAATGTGGAAAATTGTGCCTGAATATAAGAAAAGAATGTTTTAACATGACAGTTGTCAAATGCTTGAGTAGGGATCTAGAGAGGTTTTGGGAACTCTATTCTTAAAGATAGTCAAACACTGACTGGACACAGTGCTGAGCATCCTGCCCTAACTGGATCTGCTTTCAGTCCTGTCCAACCTACAGGACCCTGCGGATTAACAAAGGTCAAGCTCTGGAAAAACGCCCATTATTTAGCTGTTAGTGCCTCTGAAATTACATTTGTGCCCTTATATGTCTGTATTTGCAGTGGTATCTCGCTAAATATATATAAGCAGAATAGCACTCTTCTGTTGTGTGCCGAAAGTTTAGTAGCAAAAGATCTTGTGACTAAATTATTGTGACTGGTTTTAACAAAACAACTCATAGCTATTTTACAGATATAAAGCAGTAAAATGAGGTAAAATACAAACTGGATTCATTTGGTAAACAGTGAAGCAGCATCCTTTTAGTATGGATTTTGCCTGTTACCCATTTTTCAGTGGCTTGAAACTTGTCCCATTAGTGCAAAGTAGGAAAATCCCATGTATATTTATATTACTTTATAATTCATGTTGTTTTGGATATGTTGTGTTCGTTTGTTTAATCCTAACAGCATGTGGGAGTTATGCATGATTTAAAGAGTCCTCATTCTTTAGAGCTTTTAATATAAGAGTTATGAAATACCAAACAAATCCAGAATACACAAGATATTTGAAAACCTTATCGTAGAGTATTATTAATAGGCTTACATCAGTTAGTAATATAAAAAGTAAGTTATTGGGGGTTTCGATTGAAAGAACATGTTTAGATGAAAGAATACTTGAAGTTTAGACTGAGTCCTAGAGGACACTCCTTGGATAACTGTTGTGCAAGTTGTGAAGAAAAACTGAAATGAACAGGACAGAAAAACTTGTATTTTGAAAAACATTTTGTTTGTGATTTTTCTGCAATGTATTCTGAGACTGACTACAGACATTCTTTATCTATCCTGCCATAATGCACTAAAAATTTGAAAAATTGTGTCATTCTCTTTGTCATATTACCATGTGAGGATAAAAAAAGTGTTAAGGAGCCAAATTCAAATTTACAATTGGATAGATTCTCTGGTTGTGAGTTTGAAGACTATAGGGTCCATTAGGATTTTAAAACTTTAGCATTTCAGTGCTAAAAGTTGTCTTTTGTTCTTTTTCACTGTTGGTTTTTTTTGTTGTTTTTTTTTTAAAGTTTACAAAATGGATCTCCTTGTGTTTTTTAGCCAACATCCATGAGGGCCATTCGGGCTAGATATGACCCCTATCTCCAGACAAGACACAGAGTGGAACAGGTAAATTTTTACAGTGAAAGGGGAATGCATTGTGATTGCGATGAAAAGAATGATAATGCTTTTAATTGCCTGGTGGGCTGGAAGGGTTTTGATCAGCAGCACTAAGTCCAGCTGGAGGCCAGCCTCTAGTGATAGAACCCAGCTGTCAATATTGGGGGCCAGTAGTATTTAACCTCTCTGTTAATGACCTGGATGTTGGCACAGAGCACACTGTCAACAAGTTTGTAATGATACAGAATTGGGAGGAGTGGATGATAGACCAGAGGATTGTGCTGCCATTCAGGGAGACCTGGACAAGGCTGGAGAAATGGGCTGGCAGGAACCTCTTGAAGTTCAACAAAGGGAAATGCCAAGTCCTGCCTCTGGGGAGGAACAACCCAAGTACATGTACATGCTGGGGGTTGACCAGCTGGAAAGCAGCTTGACAGAAAAAGACCTGGGGGTCCTGGTGGACACCAGCTTGACCGTGAGCAGCATTATGGACTTGAAGCAAAGAAGGCCAGCAGCCTCCTTGGCTGCATTAGGATGAGTGTAGCAAGCAGGTCAAGGGAAGGGATCCTTCTGGCCTCACCAGTGGTGAGGCCCCACCTGGAGAGCTGTGTCCAGTTCTGTGCTCCCCAGAAGAAGACAAACATGAACATACTGGAGCAAGTCTAGCAAAGGGCCACTGAGATGATGAAGGGACTGGAGCACCTGAGGAGACGCTCAGAGAGCCAAGACTATTTAGGCTGGGGAAGAGAAGGCTCGGGGGAATCTTACCAATGTGTATAAATACCTGGTGGGAGACACTAAGAAGATGCAACCAGGCTCTTCTCAGCGGTGCCCAGTGACAGAACAGGATAGGGCACAACGGGCACAAATTGAAACATGAGAAATTCCTTTTGAACATCAGGAAACAGTTTTTAATTGTGAAGGTGACTGAGTACTGGACCAGGTTGCCCAGAGAGGTTGAGCAGTCTCCATCCTGTGAGATACTCAAAGCCTGTCTGGACACAGTGCTGAACAAACTGCTGCAGCTGATGCTGCTTTGAGAAGTGAAGATTGGACTAGGTGATCTCCAGAGCTCCCTTCCAGCCTCAACATTTCATGATTCTATAATTCTACGTTAGTCTGACTGGATCCCCATAGAAGAATTATTTTTAGACCTTTTAATTGTCTAACAGTCATTTCCATTAGATAAATGACAAATTTTGAACCTCTTATAAGATGTCATCTGTTCTGAACAATACCTGATTACTGATAGGAGATCCTATTACAACAAAATTGTACTGAAATTTTGTGGCAGTTGCTAGTTCTTGATAATTACTTCCATGGAGGATTTAGTACTGAAGTAGTGGCTTTCCTACCAAAATGATTTTTTTTGGATCTGCGCTGGAGAATTAGAAGATCTGATGAGTTTCTCAATCCTGTTCTGCTTTGACTGGTCTCCTGTTTATTTCCAAATCCATTGGAAAATTCTCCATGGATTCAGTGTAGTCCTTTTCTCCCACAAGTTTTTAAGGAAAGTTAAAAGGGATGAAGCAGATGCGAGGAAACTTTTCCTACTGGCTGTACATAAGCAAGCTTCAAACTGAAACCAGTGTAACTCCCATTAGCAAGATGGTAGGCTCAAATAATTCTGCTTTGTCAAGAAAACCTGTTATGCTGGGCTCAATATCTGTACTGTGTTCTTGCAGTAGAAAAATAATTTTTGAGGGTTTTTTTGGGGCAGAATTATAAGAAATCTGTACTAAAGCATTAATGGTTTGTCATTCATGAAAGATATGACAACTAAAGAAGGAAATGCAGTGTAGGAATGTCAGGGTTTTCAGATAAGTCTTTTAGATAAGTCTCTGATTGGTAATTTTTCGCTGGTACTTTTAATTTTACAGCTGAAGCAGTTGGGCCACAGCGTGGATAAAGTAGAGTTCATTGTGATGGGTGGAACATTCATGGCCCTGCCTGAAGAGTACAGAGATTACTTCATCAGAAACCTTCATGATGCCTTGTCGGGTCACACTTCCAATAATGTAGCAGAGGCCGTCAGGTAGGCATCTTGGTTCTCTTTAATGTAATTATTTAAAAGTGTTCTTTTGCTGATGTGAGAACAGAAAAGACTGAAGACAAAAATTCAGGCCTCATTTTTCTTTGAAAGGCAATGTTTATCCAAATACATGTTTAGGCACAGAATATTTATAGCTCAACTTGCAGCATTGCTCTGTGTGCTGCATAGCACCAGCAGAAGATAGGGCCGTGGTTTATCTATTTTCTCATGTAGGAAGTGCTAAGCTGCTTCTAATTTCTTGGCATTCCATCTGGACTTCTACCTTTTATGCCTCATCACCTTGATTTGGAGTTGGTGACGAATCATATTGCCATGGGATTTATTTCCTTTAGCTGGGAAGGGGGCCTGATCCTGGCTTGGAGGGAGGCCAGATGTCAGCTCCTGTAAGGGATGACTCACCCCCGAGAGCGTCAGTGCTCAGGAGCTCCGAGCCCCTTGCAGTCTCAAATGCAGTTACCCTTGCAGTATTTCAGCGTGACAGGGAGATGCTCCTCTTCTCCTTTTACAGTTGATGAACTGAAAATCAGAGGCTGATTTGTTTGCGTATGCTTTGTATTTGTATTAAATACATAACTTTCCGGTGCATTTTGCAATATAAAACTGAGGAAAAAAAAATGAGAAAGATTTGATGTTTTGGAGCTGTTAAAAGTAGGTCAGCATCCCTAATGACAGTTTTAGTTTGCTACCTTGTCGTCGTTCAGTGCAGTGGATTTTCCTTGACACCATTATCATCTACTAAAGAAAGTGGTTTTAAAACCGAGTAGGACTAGCCCTTGTCTAGCTTCATGTCTATCTTTGTATTTTAAAGCTGTAATTTCATTTGCTTTTCCTCTGGAGGGCAGCAGACACTTCTGATGGTTTTCTTTGGGTTTTTTTTTTTTTCTTGTCATTCAAAGACCAGACAAAAAGTGCTATGCTGCTCTTTCCAAGTGGATTTTATCAAGATAAAAGCACAAACGAGTTGAGAAAAGAATCATTTTTCTTTTGCTCTGGTGCCCTGATCACGAGCACAGAAGGACACAGCTCATTATGGAAGAAGGGTGGAGTTTGCAGGTTGTCTATTCAAATTAGTGCTGTGCTTATACGTACGTCAGGTCGTTCAGGATGTGGTTATTCCATATTTTTTTCTGCTGCAGGTGTCTAGCTAATTTTACTGGACCCCAAATTGCTTTTGGAGTAGTCTGTGCTTTGCTCTGCAGATTATTGAGGAAACTATTTACGACACAGACCGTGTGACCAAGTAATTTTAAGTGCATGCAAAAATGAAGTGACTCTGAAGTCAGCGTACAACCTTGCAAGCACGCAGACTGAGCAATGTGAGAAAACCTGCACTAACAATTTGTGGTTTTTTTCCAGCAGATAAATAAAGGTTTATATTTTTAACATAAAATTCATGTTAAATGCTTAGTAAATGGAGGTATGTGGGAGTTATTCAAGTTGCACTTCCTAAATATTCTAGAGGCGAGAAAATTGGGTTCAAGATGAATCAGACCTTTTACTTTTTGAGCTTCTTGCATTCAGTTGTTGTAGTGTGTCACTGCAGTACTGTTTTGAGATGGTCAATGACGCTTGGAAGAAACAGTCAAGGTTGAATTTATTTCTCTTTGTATATGAGGATTCAGCCCTTCTCCCTCGCTGCTTCCATCGACAGAGGCCATGCTACATGGGGAACACTGACAATATTTTACTTGTTTTATATTGTGGGCAATGTGTTAAGCGGTAACCTGAGATCGGGTCTCTCTCATCCCTTACTTTGAATGCAGTTATGGTAGCCTTGAAATTTTTCCTCCTTGCACAAATCATTAGTTAATTTTAGATTTTGTACAGTGATTCCCTAATGGGGAAAAAGACCGTTAGCCAGAATACTTCTTAAAAAGTCTTTCTGAGCATGACCTTTGATTAAACTAGTGCAGCATCTATCTATATAGGCTTCAGTCCACCTAACTGCGAACACATTTTTTTCCCCTTTAGTCCAGTCATTTCTTTACTTTGTCCTAAACTTGAGCTCTGCTTCTATGTCCAATGCTGTCTTTCCAGTGATAGTGATATGCTAACCTATACGGTCTGAATTGTGCTGCACTGAAGGGCTCATCAATCTGGCATCCTCCTCTTGATGTAATTTTGAATTTTCTTCATATAATACTTTGTCTTGATCAGTCCACTGCAGCTTCTGGTCCCAGTTAATCTGATAAAAAGGATGTGACTCTGTGCAGTTTCAACCAGTACGGTACGACCGTAGCCTGCCATGGAGATGTATACTGTTCCTCACCAGGAACGGGCATTCGAGTCTGACTAAAGAAGTAAGTCCTCAGACTGTGTTGGCCCTTGGACTCCAGCTGATGTTCTGAGTTGGCTTCTGGCTTTCTTGTGGATTGAGTGTCTTGTGGTGAACCTGTCCCCATGTAAATCACACAACTGCAAACCCATATGAGAGAAATGATGTGGGACTGGGAGTGATCTGTCTCGGGGAAGTGGGGCACTGCTCTAGCCAGCTGCTGCCAAATAAATAAGTCTGAAACTGTGGCTTTATAGTCGGTGGAGAGAGCAGGATCTTCATGGGATGGCTCACAGCATCTAAGCTAGGTTGCTGCTTTAAACTGTATCCAGGTAAACTGGGCATCTTACTTGGGAGGTGTAAAGAACTCCCTTTATACGTGTATTTATAAAGCAGTAGGAGATCCTTTTTGCATGAGTGGACCTGGAGTGAGTTAAGATTTTTGCACAGGTTTTTATAGATGCATGAACGGAACATGAGTGTAGAAGTGACCATATTTACATACATGAACTCGCCAACCAAAAGCATGATTTTTAAAAAGATAAACTGCTAGGCATTTATAGCGACTTTGTTGCCAGTGGAGGAAGGAAATTACTTTCCTGAGTAATAAACACCACCTTTGCTGGTGTTTAATATTTCTGTAGGACCTCCCTATTGAGGTAATAAACACTTGCTAGACTATTCAGACAGAAGTCTTTGCTTGAGGTGCTTCAGTATGCTTGAGAAATAAGTTGGCCAAGGAATGAGTGAAGAATTGCAGAGCCAGAGGAGATCTTTGTTTTGCACAGAGTGTGCAACGAGACTGAGAAGTTTTAATTTTTATCTGCTGAGAACACCACTTAGGAGAGTTCAGTGCACTTCTGTATGCCTATCAAGCAAGGTTGTGGACTTGGTGATAAGCTTCCCTTCTTTAGGAGGAGATTTGTAATTACTGCTGAAGAATCACTGTAAGATAGATTTTTCTTTTTGCGCACTCGAGAAATACATCTTTCTCTGGGAATTGTTCCCATCAAGCCAAAGCGTTGACTTGATCACTGATTGCAGCTGCCTTTGCTCTTTTGTGAGGACAGTGAACCAAGAAGGTGTAAAATACACATGCAAATGAGAATTGCTGCTCCCCATCATTTTGCTCCTCTCACCTAACCCATGAGTCATTAGAGGTGCTGGGCATATTTAACTGCCACCATGACTCACCACTTAACTCCAAGGGCTGAGCACCTCTTCTCTGAGCCAGGATCTGACTTTTAATTAGTGAATGAGGCCAAAGGAAAACTTGCCTGTGTTGAGAAGGGCAGGTGTCAGAAAGGTCCCCCTAGGCTATGTGCCTGCGCAGCTCCTTGGACTGCAACATCAAGCCTGGCTTCTCTTAGTGTATTTAAAAATGCACAGAAATTATTTTTTAAATTTTATTTTAACAGTATCGTGCGTTGTCTGATGTTCAGTCTGGTCGTAAATCACATTGTTAATGGCAAAGTAAGAAGGGAATAAAATTGCTGGAACCTCATGTTCTGCAATTCGAGTATCTTGTGCACCTGGTACTTATGTGACAATATCCAGATGCACAGCAGACGTAATAACTATTTCCATAATAGGTCCATAATCAAAGACTGGTTCAGCTTTACGTCCCCTCATCGGTCAGTAGTCTCTTAAAAGGCTCATTTTCCACTTGCATCATGCGTTGAAGCCCAGAACTTGCAGAAGTGAGTACTGTTGGCTGTGTTTCCTCATGGAGAAATTGCAGCTCCTAATACCAGACGACACTGTGAGACTGCCTTTTTCTTAGGCTTATCATCAATTGCTTTTGCCAAGTGTCCTTTTGTGTTTCCACCATTAGCTGTGTCTTCTGCTGAGCTGGTGAGCAGGCAGCAATGCTTCCCGCTGCCACAAATGTTTTCATTATGCACAAGGAAATTTCCTTTAGGTATCCCAAAAGCCATATTGATCTTTTGGCAAGCGGTAAGCAGATAGATCCAGCTACTTTAGAGCCTTTGCTGAAAGAGAAGACACGGGTTTTAAATAACCACTGCTTAGGGCTGGATTATTGTGTGTCCAGTTTAAGACCTCTTAGCCCATCTGAGGAAGAAAAAAAAAAACCCCAAGCACTGGCAGTTTCAGCAGCAGTTGGTCTGATATGTGGAGCTCCTGACGCATTTTAAAACCCAGCTGGAAATCACTCTCTTGAACATGCCAGATCAGAGCAACCCATGAAAAATGTGTTTTGTGTGGTTATCAGATGATGTGTTTTCTGGAAAGATTGTAATATTCTTTTCTTAAATACCCACATTAGGTCTCATGTATAGTAATTCTTCTAATAGAAGCTGCAGTTTCTCCACAAGGAATACAGTAATCGTGAAGGTTGACAGCTAAGCAACTCCTAATTTTGCTTTTCAATAAACCTACTTTCAGGTCGCTCTTTATTTTCAAAGTAAGTCTTTTTTAAATTTCCCAAATAAGACATTAGGCGTTTTGTTAGAAGGCGAAGGTTTCTGCCGGTAAGACTAGTCTTGCTGCTGCCACTGCTGTAATTTTACCAAGATTTAGCCCCGCTGCTTGACTTTTAGGGCACAGACATGCAATGAAGTTACTTGGGATAACAAGTGGGCATATTATGCCTGTGCTGTTGCAGCTGGCTTTGTGTACATATTTCGCTGGCCCCACTTGTGAGAAATTCTGTGAATCTCAAGGAAAGAGATTTAAGCAAACTTGCTTGCAGTGGGTTGACCCTGGCTGGATGCCAGGTGCCCACCAAAGCCGCTCTATCACTGCCCTCCTCAGCGAGACAGGGGGGGAGAAAATATAACGAAAGGCTCGTGGGTTGAGGTAAGGACAGGGAGATTGCTCACCAATTACCGTCACAGGCAAAACAGACTTGACTTGGGGAAATTAGTTTTATTTATTACCAGTCAAATCAGAGTAGGGTAATGAGAAATAAAAACGAAATCTTAAAACACCTTCCCCCCACCCTTCCCTTCTTCCCCCCACAGCAGCTCAGGGGCACGGGGAATGGGGGTTGTGGTC
>NW_009218793.1:0-2644 GCF_000690835.1 Fulmarus glacialis
GGGGGGGGCTGGGCGCCGGGGCTGACACCAGGGAGGCACCGGGGCCCGGGGGCTGCGGGTGTGCGCGCCTGAAGGAGAGCCCGCCACGGGCTACGAACGCTTCCTTGAGCTTCTCGCTTCGCTGTGAGAGAGGATGGACTTTACATGATTTACTGTGCAATCTGTGAATTTTAATAACCGCTACCGTTTATCAGGACATCTATCATACTGTATCTTTTGCAGCTGTTGAAAAACAATATTGGTGCTTTCAAAGCAGTTTCATCATAGATTCAAAAAAGCCTAAAACAAAATTGAAAAACAAAAACCAGCCATATGCCTACTTGACCTAGGATACATAAACCTGTTGTTCAATCCAGAGGAGGGATTACAGCATTACTTTTTAGTAAGTTGCTTTTCATATGGAAATTTCTTTTCACAGTAAAGCTCTGCATTTAATGGCATCAACATAAAAAACATCCCTATTTTTAGTTCCCCGATCATGGACATATAGATTTTTATAGTGTCTGCAAGCATACATTACCGTTAATTTCCCCATTCTCCTTTGTACTTTGTTAATGTCACAATCTGCTGTAAAACCTTGCCAAGTTTCTTAACTGTCATGTTAATTCCGAGACCTAGTCTGCACTCTCTGACATTTCAGGACAGAACATGGCAGTAAAAATAGATTAAAAACAGCTTATAAGTATTATAAAATCTAGAACTTTACAGATGGTGGAATTATATCTGCTGAATGGAAATTTTAGCAACTCGGAACACAATAATATTAGAATAGCCTATTGATTTCTAAGACAAATATTTTCAGAAGTAACGTAATGGTATCTGAATAGTGGGCAAAACCCACAAAAATGTAGGAAAGTTGGGTGTGTTTTTTTTTTTTCTTTTTTAAAGCATCGCAGTGAATGTGCATATCGCGTTGGTGCTAGTATTAAGTTTCAAAGCCTTTCTGTACCATATAAATAAGGGACATAATAAGATCTTGATTTTATTCATGGTTAGTTCAAAGTTCACACAAATTATTTCACACAGGGGATTTGTCTGAGGGTTTTGGCGTTATAGAAATGCATTAATGTACTTTAGATATTAAATGACAATGCCACATGGTAAGAAATTTGCACGAATGAACAGGAAATTAGACACTGTTTCTTTTTTTTTTTTAACTGATTGCTGAAGAATGTGCTGTTTAAACGCATACTATCCATTTCAAAGGGAAGCTTTTGCTGATTTCAGGAAGTTTAAAATCAGCTAATCAGAAAGTAATACAAAGTTAGAGTTAAATATTTTTTTAAAGGAAACTGTTTCTTTAAAAAAATCCTTTCGCCTTTTCTTTAAGGAGTACTTATTATTTCCATCATCCTTGTTGAGTTGTTGATGAATAGCTCACATCGTTTGCCAAGCTCCACCCTCTGTCTTTTTTCTAAACCCTTTACTCATTATTTGCTCAGTCTTTTTCCCACAGCCTAGACAGCCTGTCAAGGCAGCTTAAATAAAACACTGTATTAACATTAGGAAATGGCATTCAGTTCCCAATTGATCTCCTAATACTTTATGTTGAAATGATAATTGGTACAGTCTTCATTGAAAAAAAAGAGAGAAAAACTACTTTTCAGTCACCACAAGGTATTATCTTAGCTGATGTATTCACAACCAAACAGATACATTTTTAAAATCTCCCCATCTGCTGGAGACTGCAGTTCACAATTCTTTTCAGCTGACATAATCCAGATTGATTCGTTCAGCAGATAAAATTCAGGCCACTTCTGCCCTTTATAGGAGCAACATAATACCAGTCTTTATTCAGTAACAATGTAACATAATGGGATCGGAATGTGCAAAATGACTGTTCTTAAATTACTGTGACACACAAGGGTCCAACACAAGCTGTGGTTTAATGTAAAAAATCATTAGGCACAGATTACTAAAATGGTCCTGCATTAACAAGGTCAAACCAAGACTGTTTATGATATTTTTCAGGAGGGGAAAAAAAAAAATGTTTGCTAATATCTAGATTATGAATGCATTTTTAAGAGGGAAAAAATCTGCAGGTTTTTTTTTTTCCCATGAAGAAAGTGCTGTTTATTCAATAACGAGTGCAACAGTTAAGGATTCTATAAAGACCTTTTCCGCAGAGCCAAGTTAATCTATTACACACTGAAGCACACACACAAAAAATCTAAATATCAAAAGGTTGTCAAGAGAGTTGCCAGAAACGAATATTTTGGTGCACTGCTATATCAAACAAATTTTGAAGACCGACAGATTATTATTAACCCATTCTAGCTCTTTTCTTTTGATGTAGCCAGAGACCATTAGAAGGAATTTTGCAAGTTTCCACACCGCTGCAGGGGTTTTGCATCTATGTAAATCATTGTTACTTAACAATATGTCCCTCATACGCTTACAAATCAACCTATCTGCACAAAAAAGACAAAGTGAAGAGAGACAGTAAATTTCATCCTTAATGGATGGGTCCTAGCACCCCAAGAGTCTTTTAAGATCAATTTAAAGTCATTTAAGATCGCATAGTGTACGGATTTTCCTTGTACAGTTATTTCTTCCTAACTGATGAAATCTAAAACTTAATACGTCTTACTTAAGAAATCCATTATATCATCATGCATTGAAATAAAAGAATAAGTAAACAACT
>NW_009218793.1:2664-19398 GCF_000690835.1 Fulmarus glacialis
GGTGTTTTCCTCTGGCCTTTGCTTTGGGGGCTAACAGTATGGAATGAGACCCGACGTCGCAGACAGGGGTAGGCTTGCTCATGCAAGGCAGCCCGTTTTGGCTGTTGATGGAAGCTCACCCAGAAGGCTCATAGCTCAGCTCCTGGGAGGAAAGGTGGCACTGCAGGAAAAAAAAAAAAAAAAGAAGCCGTTTCTACCCTGCTGTTTTCCTCTGGCCTTTGCTTTGGGGGCTAACAGTATGGAATGAGACCCGACGTCGCAGACAGGGGTAGGCTTGCTCATGCAAGGCAGCCCGTTTTGGCTGTTGATGGAAGCTCACCCAGAAGGCTCATAGCTCAGCTCCTGGGAGGAAAGGTGGCACTGCAGGAAAAAAAAAAAAAAAAGAAGCCGTTTCTACCCTGCTTTGTATCTAGAGGTCCAGACTAGGTGGCTGCCACAGGAATGGAGGGGTTAAATTCCCCACATTCCACTTTCCCATTTTGACCTTGTAAACAGTGAAAGCAGAATTTTGCTGTCCCTTACTACTTTGCTAAACTACTAGAGCTGGGTAATTGTTGAAATCAGTTGCTTTAATATAAGCTACCGCTCATTTGTAATGAACGTACAAGCAACGAGTGTATTTTAAACACATGTTAATGGAAAATGAGACTTCCCTATTTGCATGCCACATCCTCATGTGCCCATTTCATCAACTGACAGAAACAGCCTCAAGAAACCTCGCTAGAAAATGACAGCTAGCAAACTCTAAGGATAGCTGGAGAGGAATGCATCCATTTCAAAATTCAGTATGAACACATCTAGAATCTCCGTATAGGTGGGCGATGGTCACACCCTGACCCTGCCAAGGGTGCTGGTGGGCAGCCGGCAGCAAGCACCGCGAGCAAGATTTCCACTGGCACAGCAGCAGGTACCCAGCAGGACTGCATCAAAATCAGAAAGTGCCCTCATGCAATATTTTCGTTTGAAGAATTCCCACAATTTTTGTCATTTTACCACAAAAGGCTGAAATGTTTCCCAATCAACTCCATCCAAAGCAGTGTGAAAAATGAATTTATGAAAGGTCATAGCCAGACCATAAAATAAGCTATGTCCCTAATGTCTTCTGAATAACAAGTGTGTTTAAATGACACGTGTTCTGCTAAGGTGAACTTCATAATCACAAAAGATTGTAGTCTTAAAAAGTAATGAAAACTAACTGCATAACTCCAACAGCCTTGGAAACTCATTACATTCAAATATTTACATATTTTAGTGAACTTAAAATGTCGATTTTGACTGCACAAATCCAATAACAGAAATATATGGCCTTGAAACCTGCAATCAATATAAACCTTTTAGAGCCCAAGCTTCAAAAAGTTATATCAAATATATATTCAATGAGAAGAAGGTTAATTGAATAATTGATTACTCAGTTACAATTAAGTGCTCTTCAGATATCTTTGGGAAATACAGAGATATAATAGTGATAGATATTTATTTGTTTATCAGCTGTCCCTGATTTATAGCTATCATTTATTTTTTATTTCCTAAGTCAATTTTTACATTTATATATTTTAACAATATAGTCCCTGGTGAGAATCAATATACAGGGTTTTTTCACCACAGGGCTATCAAAAGCTGGCCTAGAAATCTATATCTACCAATTCAGCCAATTTCAGTGCAGACTTCAGCCTTATAAACACCTTGCTAAAATATTCAGACTTTGTCTCCAGATGGCAGTTATGTAGACAGAACATGCAATATTTGTAGTAATAAAGGTTAACCAATACTAACTGTGCTGATAAACTCTGAACTTAACAACAGTTAAGTGAAAAGATGGCCCTTGGAAAAAAAGCAAAGTGTGCTGTTTGTGTGTTTTCACAAAGTACTATTTCTTATCAAAATACAAACATGTTCATAAAAGTCCTACCCCTACAGCAACAGCTAAGAGGATCTTTGGGATCTCTGGGGCATTTTAAAGTTGACTAAACAATAAATCAGACAGAGTCAGGTCTTCAGAGCTGTCTGCAGAGAAAAAGCCTGTTAACTCTTTAGTAGTATTAATATTATTTAAAATTTATTTAGCAATAACACCCATGTTCTCAATAAGGAAGAGAACATCGTTGTGTCACATACTGTGCGTGTCTGTGCATACACACGTTATTTATAGATAGATAGATAGATAGATACATACAAGAAGCCCTGCATCTAGTGACTGATGAGCTAAATAAGGCTGGGTAAGATTTGTTAAAACATGCTGAATTCCTCTGAAGATGGTAAGATAAATTACAAAACCTCACTCTTCCTCCGCTAGATGTGAAGGCTTTCAACTCTTTCCTGCATCCATCTCCAAGACATTAGAATAACTAGCATAAAACACTGCTTAAACAGCCCCAGACACAAAGCCTCCTATCTTTTAGGGTATAGCTCTGCATTCACTTCAAAACTTGAAGCCTTTTCTCACATCAATGGCAATTCTATACATGGTGTATAATAAAGAAAGGTACTAAGTCGTTGAGGCAATATTTCAAATAGTTTTGATTGGTGCCTCAGATTACAACGTGCGATGATAAGAATGAGGAAAATAACTTCAATTCTCACTGAACAATAAAACCTTATTTTTGTCAATGTCCTTCTGTAATTGCAAATGTCCACAGAGGGATGTGTTTCAGGGGAGATAAGTAGTGTGAGGCATGAGGAAGACTGAAAAGAAATAAAAATTCACACTTTCTTTTTCTTAGTCTAAGTACCTGCTACACCCAACCCTTGATATTCTCAAAACCTTGTATGAATTATCCTTTCCAAGAAAATGGAATTCCAATTGCATCAGTCCAAACTTCAAGTATCAATGCTGGATTCTCCCTTCACTCTTCCTCTGCCTAATAGCAGCAGTGGATACGGGACGAGACGTGCATGGGCCACAGAGCACTAAAATCTCATGAACTGTGCTCCTTGACCTTAAGTTAACACTTCTTGGGTTAAATTCATCACTTAATGCTTTGTTCTTTTAATCTTCCACCCTACTGGAGTCCAAGCTAGGCAGAATTAGGTCTTCTGAGGTCTATAAAGCTATTGTGGATTTTCAGCAGTACGGCTGAGAGCAGAATCTGGTCTTCCGAGGATATTATTATTTAATATGAGCTTTCAAAACAGAACACTTAGACTCCATGGACACCAGGCATAACCCTCTTTACACATTGCACTTTATAGTATGTCAGGGGTGATGTATGCTTTATGTTGGGCCTCATAACAAAATGACAGGCGTTGCTGTCCATTGACAAAGCCACATGACAACGAGGTGTCACAGACAGAGAGTGCAGATGTATTATCGCTCTACCACTTAGACAGGAATGACATCCTTTGAATCTCAAGAGACAATGTCGCGGGCAAGCTAACCTTAGTGTGCCGGTTGTACGCTCAACAGTAATGACAGTCAACAATTCCACGTACATCCATCGTGAAAGAGCGCTGAGGTCTAAAGACAGCAGATTTCAGATTTCATACGGAGATAATGTTAATAGACAAAGATGACTATGAACAATATACTTCAAAAAAGGAATTTAATATTCTATATTTATGTTCAATGCTTCAAATTTACTCAAAAATTCTGATTTTTTTTTTTTTTTTTAAATGTTCTATATTCACATCCTACACTATGGAGAGAAGTATTCAGAAAGACACATGATTAAAATTGCTTGCAAAGGAATTTATCATACAAAATAAGAACATTTTATATTAATTAGTCCTGATTTGAAAGCCCATAGATTAGCTTCCTTTTGAGTATGACCAAAGATAACATTATAAGCTAAGTCCTGGGGGACCATCACAACACTAACATTACCCACCTACACTTCTGAAGCAGGTCACATACTTTTATGGCTCAATTTGTTTATACACCCTACAATATTTTCCAGATTTTATGAAAGTTTATAGAACATCTTAGAAAATCAGCACTATTTCTATAAAAATCTCAAAAAAAAAAGAGAAAGAAAAACTCACAGCATTATACAGGTCATGGCACGTTCATCACTACACAGATGTTATTCATAGTCACTGGTCCCATGTAAGTAGGTCATTGGACCTACTTGCCCTTTTCAGTGATCCTGAAATATGGTGGCATACTTGAAAAGCCATATAGAAATGTGGGGCTCTCCTGATAAATCATCCCAGGATCAGCTGCTAACTCTTGCATTCAGATTCAGGGAAATGACAGCTGAGTCCTATTAGTAGAGGTGGGGAACGGGGAGCAGAGGTCGAGGGGGCGATCAGCTCCCGCCTCTCCCTGAAAGGGGCTTCCCCTTCGCTGGTAGAATAAGGAAAGGTTGGGGTGGAGACAAACCCTGAAGCAAAAGCCGTGAACAGCAGCACCCTCCCGTGAGAAGGGTGTTTGGGCGGCTGAGGAAGCCGAAGGGGGGAGGTTGGGAGCTCACCCAAGAAGGCAGCTGAAGACGACTTTTTGCAAAGCCAGGTGAAGAAATCCCTCCTTCTCCTTCCTCCTGCACCAAGTCAAAGGGGAGAGAGAGGGGAAAAAAAAAAAAAAAAACCAAACAAACCAAAAACCCCACAACTTCTTGTACTATACTGCTCCCTTCGAGGAGTCACATCTACAGCCTACAGTACAGACCCTCCATCTACATCAACCAAGACATTAGCGGGTGAGACGTCTACCTTAGGGCCACGCACTCTTAACTTCAGTGATCTTGCTCCAAAGCACTACAGCAGAGAAACAGGTAGCTGGGCATCGCTGCTTTAGGGGGAAGGAGTACAATTAATGCTGGCTATAATCTCAACCTATGTGGTCTGATCACACTATGCCCCTCTCACCTCTGATGTAATCTCCTGTCTGATAAAACAGAAAAGACTGGTTTAACTTTGTATGGGTGGGGAGAAATAATTAGGGATTTTTTCTCCAGAAAAAATCTCAGTGTCTCAAGATAGCAACAAAAAGTCGACTATTAGGTATCCAAGATTAAAAAACAAACAAACAAACAACAACAACAAAAAGAAGCTATCAAAACCTTTTCAACTGCATGAATTGTGTATGTTAAGAGGCCTGAAAAATGCTTCATGTGTTTCACCTCCTGCTGTGCAGTTTTTATGCTGACGAGACTGAAGATAGCATTTTCCCTGTGATATTACGAGCTAGAAAAGCTATATTAAACTAAGACATCTCTGATCATATGCTAAAAGTGTACATGTAATGTGCTCCTTATAAGTCCGTTTATCATTAGAGGCAAGTTTAAAATATAGTTGTTTTGAGTTGTTCCAGGTTCCAAAAATTTATCTATTTGTTGAACTAATTCGCACATGCCTTGAATTTTCAGTGTATAGCAGTTCCAAAGCACAAAGTGAAACTTGTCTGAAAACACAGATTTAATTTGCTTGCGATGAAGAATCCATGTAAACACATTTTATATGACTGCTACTCATACCTGGAGCATCAGCTCAGGCTCATGCTAGGAATTTTATAATGGATACTTTGCCTAAACGTGTGGAAAGTCAGCAATATATTTGCTAAATCTGGGTAGAGTATCCTCAAGTCAAGTGTAGAGAATGAAAAAACTCCATCCCTGGTTAACTGAATTGCATGCTCCCCTGAAGGAAAGGTTTAAATGAAACTTTGAGTGTGAACATCCAGCAAATATCACAAGATCAAAACTAGCCTCTCCATTATGAACTCTGAAGAGAACAGGCCTAGGACAAAAGCAGAGTGCTTTTCTAAACCTTTGTCTTCAGGAGATCTTCCTTCTGACTCTGCAGACGTGGAGCTTATCCTATGTTGAGCTATATTCTACTAAGTGCAAAGTAAAATCCTTCACAATCTGATTTTGATTTTTTCATACTTTCCAAATGCAAGCTAAAATTTAGTTTTCAGTGTCAAATAAACGAACAACTGTAACTCTGCCTGGACAAAAATATGCCTTAGGAAATGATAAAAATGTTTCCTAAAATGGATGTGATATAAATCAATAAATGACTGAAAATAAAAATTACCCTTGAATTTCAAAACTTCAAACTTTTCATAAGAAAACTGTCTACCAGAAAACTGCTTCATATTTAAAATTTTACAAAGCTAATCTCAAATATGAAAATGGAGACCCAGTTTTATTGCCACTGTCCTTTGCATCTTCTGCATAGATCATACCTGTCATCACATCATCAGCTGTATCACATTTTGCTACTTCTAAACACAACTGGACTTATTCTTCAATGTATCA
Source organism: Fulmarus glacialis (assembly GCF_000690835.1). Taxonomy (NCBI): domain Eukaryota; kingdom Metazoa; phylum Chordata; class Aves; order Procellariiformes; family Procellariidae; genus Fulmarus; species Fulmarus glacialis. Next base: position 8,862 of record NW_009218793.1, read on the forward strand.
GCATTTCATAATGAAAAATAAAGATATTTTAATTTAAAAGTAAAGAGAACGTAATGTCCTACAAATATTACACGCAACAGAGGGACTGTATGAAATAATGAATTTCTCTCTCTCGTTAGGAATGACCGTGTATAATGGATTCACGACTCTGCTTTGCTTCAGCACTTAGCATCTTGCAGGTTATTCCTGACTCATGAAAATAACAATTCTGGATTCACTTCTTTTAATGCATGAAAATTACCCCTTCCTGCACAAAGCCTGCAGTACGAGAAGCGAGCAGGATGGTGGGAATGAAGAAATTTAACCTCCGAGTGCCCTGGAAGTCCATGGAGATGTTGTGAAGCCCCTCCACGGTACCACATCAGATCATTTTTTGTGGCCTGAGAAAGGCAAAAAGGAAAAAAGTCCCTGAGGTCTGTCAGCGGCTCTCAGCTTCACTGAGCCAGCCTGAGCCCTACTGCAAACACCTCCTCTGGGCTAGTGCCATCTCCATTTATTACGGCGGGGTGGCCATGGGAGGAGGGGGCTTGACCAATCTTCATCCTCCTGGGTGGAGGGAGGCTGGCTGGTGAAACACCAGAGCCAGGAGGGAAAGGGGGGACGTTACCCGCTTCTGAAAGTTTCTATATGCATATAGAATACCATCTGGAGAACCACATATCTGATCCGCTAAGGACTCCGGCGTCAAGCATTAGGCAGCCCAAAAGGCAGCCCAAGTCTCAGGCCCAAGGCCGCGGCCTCCCGTTAGACGCGTGGCTGTCACTGCCGTGGCTCTGGCGCTGCAGCCAGCCCTGCGGCGGGCTCTGCCCTCGGCACCGCGCAGACCAGCACCGAAGAGGAAGCTCCTACCCCTGCGTGTCTGCAAGGTGAAAGACGTCAGGCAGATAAGGGGCGAATTAGGAAAAAAATGACTTCTGCTTATTAAGGCTGTTCTTAATTAGATTACGCTCTTTTGGCCAAGGGTCTTTTTTTTCTGATGATGTTTGTTTAGTACCATTCCGCTGGAAACCAAAATTCTGTTGCTTTATATTACCAATTTATGTTGGTAAAATAAAAATAGTATAGTGTATTTTCCAGTCTGAACACACACGTTCACCCTCCTGCCCCTTCTGTATGCCGAACGCTGCTCCTCGAGGCAGGAAGCGGGGAAGGTGAGCATCCTTCTCTGCGCTATGAACTTTTTCCCTCCGTGCTGTTTTCTCTAGGGTGGCTTATTTTTCCCTGCGTTAGCACCAAATGTTCACTGCATATGCTGTAACTCAGACACGCAGGCGGGATCTCGGAGATAGCGAGTGTCACTGCTGTAAGAGGTACAGCACAGAGACAGCGAGATGTGAAAAGCTTCAGAGCTACCAACTACGAACTTCAGAGGCTCCTCCCAGCCTGAATGGGGCAGAAACCCTCTGAAGGTCAATGAAGTCCCCAGCCAGGTTTAACAGGAGCTTGGGCTGATCAAAGAGCTTCAGCAGAGTTTAGGTTGTGGCAGGCCCCACTTCATGTCTTCCTAAATCCAAGATGATCAGAAGAAGAGGGGGAAATTAAAGGCTAGCTCCAAGTATCAGGCAAGGACCTGGGATGGGTTTTTTTTTTTTATGTAGTCTTAATGAGTTTTGCCATCCTGTATCTACTGACATTTTAATAACTGCTAAACCCAGAAAGTCTCCAGAGAAGGTGCACTGATACTATGATGAGCATAATATAAATGCATAGACAGACAGACAGATATTAATAATTTCTTCCTACTGATGTATATGTATATATTCATCTATAATAATATAAAGCTTTCAGGGTATTTTACCCCTATTCAGCACAACAACATTTACTACTATCAGTCTAATCATAAATACAATTATTCTTGAGTACTCTATTACAAAAACCAATAAACTAGGCCTCAATAGAGATTCTGAAATTACTTAACTTTTCTTTAGAAAAATATTAAAACAGTATTATCACATCAATGAGAGGAAAAGACAGGAAGATAATAAAGTTATGTTAAACCTCCCTGTATTTACTCATGTGTGAAACAGTTATGTCTGGTCACATAATTGCAATGGTTCTGAGAAATATTTCATATTTTATAATGAACATTAAAAGAGTTTGTGGATCATTACTTTATATGAGTTCCAAAGTTATTACATAAAACCCAACAGGAACGGTTATAAATTATTTGATCCTCTAGTCTGGCCTTGGTAAACATAACATGAAGGCTGAACTATCTCAGCAGACAAGATTCATGATAATAGGTAAAGTGCTTCTACAGTTAAAAAAAAAAGAAGAAAATACCAGGGTACTTGTAAGCAAGGCTCTTAACATTTTTTTCTTTGCTGTTTCAAAGAAATCCTTTTCTGCAATGAGCTTAAGCGATTAAAAAAAAAGGAGAAAAAAAAGCTTTGTCTAGAACAAAAGAAAACTTGCTCACAGGCATGTTCTATCATCTGCCAATTTGGCATTATCATAACCGTGGCCCTAAAGTCACTGTCAAATTCTTGAACTTACAGCACAGCATGTATTTAAGACACTATACTTAGACATGAAATAATATCATGAGCAATTATTTGATTTTTCAAAAGGGTCCTGAAGAGCATCTCAGTGAAATATGAAAAATAATAGTATACTAACAAAAATTACACACCTGACACAATTATAAAGAATTTTTGTCTTCCAACTACAATTGGCAGCAGCATTTTAATTAATGAGTGATCATTTGCTCCAGAGATAAGTGTAACACTAAATGAATTCCGGTCCACTTCCCCCTCTCAGCTCATCTTTGTTTCGAGCTCCTGTGCTTTGTGTCAAAATACTTTGTGGATGTTTTTGTTTTGTTCTATAAATGTCTTCTAAGAATAACAATATGGAGAATTAATTCAGTTATGCACGCACAACATTTAATGAGATTGGAAAACATGTTTAGGTATTCTGGTCAATTTGTAAAAATATATTTAATGCGGATCATATCCGAGGCTCAAATCCTGCAAATTTCTGCTCACTGCTGTGTATTTGCATGTGCAAGAAAACCCCTTCCCTGAAAGAATTACTGGGGGATACTTTTTGGCCCGCGTAGATAGAAGCCTGGACTGGGCGACCACGATGGTCCATCCTGGCGTACTGCTCTGCTGTCGGTTTCCAAGGCCATGGTTAGCGGGCAGGAGCTGAGGACCGCTGATGTAAACAGAAAAGCCAACGCTGAGCTGGGAGGGCTCAGGACCCTGCCCGCGTGATACCTGCTGTAGCAGTACGTGTCAGGTCTCGCTACCCACTTCTTCTAACTTTTCTTTTTTTTTTTTTTTTCCTTTTTTTTTTTCCCCCTTCCAGAATTTCAGGAGTTGTACTGAAACACTAAACCACGGAGCCAAGGGCACTTAGCCTCCGCAGTCTTTCATCACGAAACACTTAAGTATGAAAATTTCCTGCCTTGCAAGTCATCTAGTTGTCTGACGCCAGGAGTGCCCGCTCTGCCCTGGCACTGCTGGAAAAACTGCTGCGGTGGGTCAGGGTCCCACCCGTGAGCATCTCCTGCCCCAGAGAAATTAGATTTTATTAGATTTTTATTAGATTTTATACTACCGCCTGTTCGACAAATATCCCTTTGGGAAAGCGAATGTTGAACACCCAAAACCACTCCGTGCTTTAAACAGCTTACCACTATCACTGTCCAATTTATATTATGGCTACCAGTTTTCTATGTTATCATTTTTTAGTTCCTGCATCATAGCTACTCACTGCTATAACTTTTTCAAGCTGGAAGTCTATCCGCTGTCCTCACTTTTGTCTCACTCTTGTCTTCTTTTCTACACTTGAAGGCACTAGCTGTTTCCATTCGTCAAATAAGTATGTAATTTGCTAAATAATAACTTCCTTCTTTCTCTTTGGCTTTTCAGGAAATCTCAAGGAAGAAAGAACCTTCGTAACGTTGCCTGGAAATTCTTCCTGGTTGGCCAGGGAGCTTGTTGCCTGGAATTTTCAAGTGACATTCTGACTTTTAACGGCATCTTTTTGCATTAAAAATACACAACTAGTGGTATTTACACTGAAGGATTTTACAGAAGAGCCAGCCAAGAAACGTGCCACAACCGCTCCCAAGTTTGTGTGCCACTAATGCAGGGACGCTGCAGAACGGGTGTAGCTCAAGGGAGCAAAGCAAGCAAAACTTCCAGGGCTATTCTGGGGAAGGCAGAGGTTTGTTTGAAGTACTTTGCTCTTTAAAGATAATCTATTCCTCTCCGGTTTTTTATTTGACAAATATTTCTAAGCCATCTGTGTCGCATCCTCTAGGTGGTGCTGATACTGCACAGCTCCGGCTTCCCTGCACAATGAAAACATTAATTTGCTATGAGATAATTTTTGACGTAAATGTAAAATGGTGCCCATTCGAACTCAGTAATGAAGCATGGTGCATTTCTACAGCTCCTAATTTGACTAGTTAAATGACTCCATTACGTGTCTAACAGACAGAAGCAAATAATTTCTGGTCAGTTGACGCTCACTTATCCGTATCATTTTACCCTGAAAATAAAGTCTCTAATCTACAGTTTCTTTGTCTTAGTTTTTTTAAATATTATTAAAGCAAACATACTTAAATAAGAGAGATTAAACCAACACAAACCAACAATTAAGGCTACGATACAGAAATCAAGTCTATATAATGTGGGAGAATAGATAAAAATTAAAATTAAATAATAAATTAAGTGACTGCTTATCTCTGTTATTTCCACTGTGAGATTTGACAGCATTACTATTTAGGAAAAGGAAAATTTCTCAAATTCATTGATTTTGAAAACCACTTTAAATACTGCCTGCAAATCTGCCTATAAAAGTTCCTCGCACAACTTTGAGAATGTTTGGAAAGACTCTTTACAGTACAGAGCAATAAAATAAATACGTTGCCTTAATAAATATCAGGTGATGAATAATTTTGCCCTGAGGAAAAAAATGGTTAATGCTGAATCTTAATGTTCCTCATCTAAATGCTTTTTTCTTCCTGCTAAAAACAAGTTTAGAATTAAAGCATATCACTTTACACATATTGCATGCATATTAGCGAGACACAGCTGCTTATGCCCTACTCTTAAGAGCCATATGATTAAGTTATGGGATATCAGATAATCCAAAGTCCCTTTCTATTGGTCACCTTTCGCAGACAAAGGCTTTTTAGTTTTAAGTCCATTTAATGACAGAATGTCCAATTCTATAAATGTGTGAGTAATTCCAGTGGAACACCTGTGGCTCTCTCTGCTAGAATATAGAAGGAAAGATATAAAATGTCATTACAGTAACATTCAGTGTCTGACTTTAGCAAAAAATATTCGCAATCAAGGCTGCCACTCCATCCCTGATGTATTCCATCATACTCGGGTTTCCATGGTCTCAGAGAAGTAAGTGTGAGCTTACATACCATATGTGGTACCAGCCTTCATCACAGTGGGGTGAGCTAAGGACAGAGCAGCAATTTTCTGGTTGAAGTCACGGGTCCTGTGGGCTCATTTCCACAACGGTTTGTGGGGACAGAGGCATGTGACTCTCAGCATTATTAGCAAGGGAAATGTAAAAGAAAAGTTTTCACGCCACTCTTAAGAAACAACCAAAAACCCCCCAAACCTGTACTTAACCTTATTTTCATAGCTTTTTCCTCTTACCATTTAATCTTTTTTTTTTTCAAAGACTTAAACACTATTTGAGCAGATTTTGTGTGAGTTCAAGTTTCCTAATGACAGGGAAGAAGGACAAACAGATTTTGGAGCATCTGATGCAGTGTCCAGGAAACCTGAGTTTTCTATTGATGTTGTTTTTGCAACCATGACAGTGGAAATGTTATGACCCAAATCTAACTATGGAGAGTTACATTAAAATTAATGGGCTTCTTCATAGTAGCCATTCCTCAAACAGAAGAAGCGTTCAAGGCGTTAGAGTTGGATTTACAACTAAAATATAAAGCTCAGTATCGATGTTCAATTTCAGCAGGGTTAATTTTCGAGAGCATGCTTAAAGTGTCAGTGAATCGCAGGCTCGCTGCTTCTCTCGAGGAAGGCAATGGCAAAACTCCCAGCTGACTTCAATGAGAGGAGGAGCAGACCCTGAATGGAATAAAGGAGCGGAGGAAACAACTCCATACGGAAATGGCAAGTGTTCAAAGATGAGTTCATATCAGCAGAAAATACACATGCTGACAAAAATACATGAAGGGTCAAAGAAACAATCTCCGTCTTGGGGAATCCAGAATAGCAAGCAGGAGATCTCACATTGAGGAGAAAGAATGGTCTGGGGACAGGACATTGGCCTTGGTCTCCGAACATCAACATGGTTTCTTCTTTTACCGAGGACCGGGATGCACATGGGGAGGCTGGCATGAGGCCACCCAATGCCACATGCAAGCAAACCAACCAACCGGGGCACCGAGCAGAGTATCTGCTGCCAAGGCGGCTGCAAACGCCAACGTATGGAGCAGCTACCAAGGATGAGAAAGATGAATAAATGAAATGAAGGTGAAGCTGTAAAGATGCACTTCTTCAAGTATCTGAAGTCCAAAACAAGCTACTGAAGATGGGATGCCTGCCAGAATGTGGAAGGAAAAGGCAGAAGGAAGGGGACACTTTAGCAAATATCTGTGAAACATCTTTGGAAGAAGGTGAGGAACCCGTGGATGGGAGGACTAATGTAACACCTATATATAATAACAGCTCTAGGGAAGATCAAGGAAATTAAACACCAGTCAGCCTGATTTCAGCAGTGGGAAAGATATTGGAAACACTAATCAGGGACAAAATAGGGAAAGTTATGATTTAATTACAGATATTCAGCATGGATTCACAAAAGGGAGATCATACGTAACAAAACTAATAGAATATTTGGAAAAAAAAAAAACCAAAAAACCCCTCAAAAAGAACTGAAGGAAGCCAGGAACATGATTTACGTGGACTCTATGAAGGCTAATGCCATACAATCCCCCAACAGGCTACAATGTCGTAAGTTCTGAAAAGAGGGTGAGCTAAATAATGCATAACAAACCGGACGGTGTATGAGGGCACAGCGCTCTGCATGCTAACATCAGGAGGGAAGAGTGATGGGAGGCGGTAGCTGGTCTGTCCCAAAGATCACTAGCAAAGCTGATTTTATTCCGCTTCTATTTCAATGGCATGCCAAAATGGGATGAAATTTATTCAAAGCAGAAAATGGAGGGGAAGCCGCAGACAATATGAATGAAGGGACAATATATAAATAAAAAAAATCCAGCCTGCCTTTTGGTGAGCAGGGAAAGTGATGGGATGCGATTCAATAAAGAAAAAATGTCAAGTAACGCTGTGGTAAGAACAAAAGGCAGGCACCACTCACCGTTCTCCTTAGTGGAGACGAAAGGGGCAGAAGCGCGGTGAATAATTAGAAATTAAACTCTAAAAAACTTAAGCCGAGGACCTAATGTCAGCATAAAAAGAAGCAGAGATATTTCTGGAATTTCCAAATTGAGGCACTGACTAAACTGTGCAAAATCATTCCTGCAGCGCGTAACGGGATAACGAGGAAATATTTGGAAGACCATACCCTAACTTTGGCTATCTTTATCATTGGACTTGTACAGAACATCCAAAAAACCGAGTGACAAAATTATCCCAGCGAGTCAAAACCAAACCAGACCAGTGTTCTTTAAAAGCCGAGGTAGGGAACACACAACTGCCGAAGTAGCCTCAAGTTACAGCCGTATCTAACAACAAGTGGGCACGAGCCGAAGCTAAGGAAAAGCAGGCACTAATGGAATTTAAGTGGAATTTCTTTACACAGAGATGATAGCCAAAGTCACGCGCAACCCATGGCAGCATTAGCAACCTGTGAAAAAATATTATACTGTGACTCATTCAGAAGAAGAGACAAACAGTGCAATGATGTCCCTGGCTTTTCATCCTTCAGTACTTTAAAACTATGTGAGCCGCTATTCAAGTGAAATATTAAAATAAAGACTATTACATTTGTCTCATGGGCCAGGTAAGCGACGTAAGCTGGCACAACCCTGCAAATTTTCATGCACGTAGCATTGAGAGGTGCACGCGAGCCAGAGGGTGCACGAAGGGGCACCCCACGCCCTGGGGCTGCAGGGGAGCCCCACTGCCCAGCTGCATCTGCAGATCTGCAATCGCACCTAACTCGATCTGCTTTGGTGGGGTTTTTATTATTTTCCAAGCAAAAATACATCACAAAAATGGGCCTTAAGGCAATACTCTTGATGATGTTGTTTCCCTCGTAGTAGGTCTTACGAACCCGGCATGAAGTTACTAGAAATGCGAGGCTGGAAATTCTATTGCTCAAACTATCACAGAAACAAATGGGATTTACATGCAACAGTACAGCCACAGCACGAGTGATAGACTGGTATCTACAGCTGTCTGTAATTGATAGCGCAGCCCTTATTGCCTATACAGTAATGCATTTTTATTCTTGAACGTTTTTAGCAAAACAGCACCGATCCAATAGCACGGGGCCCGCTGAGGAGGAGATCCCATACAATTGCATTGCAGTGGCCCTTCTTAGGGCTTAAGGATTTCAAGCAGGGAGTGATACCTTGCAGAGGAGCATTTCTGTTGGGACCCTCTAGAAGACGCAGGCAGACAAGCAGTGCTTGCCTTCCAGATGGGGCCAGGGGCAGGAGAGGAGGGTGGAAAACAAGCCAGGAAAAGATGCAACAACATGGGGTTCGGGGGAGATATTAAAAAAAAACAAACCAAAAACCAAACAAAAAACCACCCAACAAAAATACAACCAAAAAACCCCACATAAACAAACAAAAACCCAACCCCCCAAAACACAACAAACAACAAACCTCAACCAACCAACCAAAAACCCAAACACCACCCCCACCCTCAATGCTACAAATGTTCAGATTTGCTTACAATTAAAACCTTCCTCAAGTCCACAAAGAGTTTCTCATTGATTTCCAACAGGCACTGGGCCCATTCTTACTCTTTCAGTTACAAAAACACCCTAAAACTGGCCACATGGCTTGGCGCTACATAAGCACAGACTTTGTTAGCTGTTTTTTTTCGGCTACGGGGTCCTGCACATGCACAGAGTGTACAGGAAAGTCCAGCGAGCAGCAGCTAAACCGTCCCCTGCTTTGGGAAGAGTCATCTCCACGTAACCCGGGCACGTACCTGCTGGGGACAGCCGTGAAAATGGTGCTTTTGCAGTGGAAGCCCCAAGAGACGCCTAACTACAATGTCACCCTCTGCAAGCACGGCATAACAAATACTAGAAATACATAGATCGCAAGACTAAGAGATGGATCAATAGTGAGGAAAGGGAGGGCGAAGGAGGGAGACGGAGGTACGTTCGCGGCACTCCAGCATGAGAAGGGCTCTGTGCTACAGATGCTGTGTCCCCGGCCACCCCGCGCCCCTTCCTCCCTCCCTCGCTGCTTGGGAAGTCGTCTTCTAGTCCTAACGGGGGAAACACGTTCTGTCTTTCCCATTCTGCACCTAAACGTCACCATCCTGCTACTTCACGCTGGGACACGAGGTAGATTCAGAGGCTTTTGCAGGGAGGAGAGGGAAGGTGGGGTCCCGCTGCCTGCCAGCACGCTCCGTTACCGGTTACCCAGAAAACAGGGGGGGATGGTTTGGGTAATGCACGGCATAGGTATATTTTGTTCAGAGCAAAGCAGGCATCTCCTCGGTCTACACTCCCACCGCCCATGCAGAAAAAGATAATAATGAAGATACAGCTATGGGAATTCATATAAATAGCACTAAACTTTAAATTTACAACAGAGCCTAGCACAGCATCCCTTAATTACAACCAGACCCGTGAATGCAAGGTGTCTAGAATGAAAACAAAGGGTTAAAATACCTGTCTGGATTTTTTCTTGAAAATCAGTCATTGAGAATCATCTGTCAGTAAGACAAAATTAATTACTACATGTAAAATTGAAAAAAAATCAACATAAATTTAAATATTACATAATATTACAAAAATGTTCATAAAATCCTATTGTTAATGATGCATGTTCACCTTTCTAATACTCAAACTAGCCAAGATTATTATACCCAATTTGCAATAATCAAAAAGGAGAGGAAAAGAAAGGACCTTTTTTTTTTTTTAAAATTATTTTAGCTGACTTTAGAAGCTTTGGAAAAAGCCTTCCACAAATTACAGTAACTTGCAAAATTCAGTCATGTTTTTGAATACTCTTAGAGGGCTGGTGCTGAAGAAATTGCTGAAGTTTAAACATTAGACATTCATGCTTAACAAAGCTAGTAAATAGAAGCCTTAGCCACTTCATTCACTCAAATCAGGGCAATTATTGCACTTTTCTCTTGCAAGTATTTTACTAATTTATGCATAGTTCATTTTACTTATACATTAAATCAATTACTGGTAATATATTAATTTTTTTTTTAAGTTTAACACGCAAATATAATTCTGTACTGGAGCTTTGAGGCCTTTTTTGGAGAAGGTTGTACGTGTTTACATTAAAAGGGCTTTCAAAATTTGGCAGCGAATATAGGCACAAGTTCCCTAGAGCAGAGGCACAAGCCTCCCGCGCGCCCCGGGCCAG
>NW_009218794.1:0-805 GCF_000690835.1 Fulmarus glacialis
ATCTCAAAGCATGTGGCCATGGATAAGCCTACAACAGAGCAGGTACACTCCTGGAGGGGCTGCAGCCATCGGTAAGGCTATGTTGGAGCACATTTACTTCTGAAGGGACTGTGGCTGTGGGTAAAGCCATGCTGGAGCAGGCAAATCTCTGAAGGCATTGTGGCCCATGGAGAAGGCCACACTAGAACAGGTGCACCTCAAAGCGACTGTGGCTGTGGATAAGTCTATGCCACAGTAGATATACCCCTGAAGAGATCTGCAGCTCATAGATAAGACTCCACCTGGAGCAGGTACACCCCTAAAGGACAGCAGTCTGTGGATAAGTCCCAGCCAGAGCAGGGGCAAGGGGAGGAATTCATTGCAATGTTAAACCTGATGGTCTGGTCCAAAGGGACCAGGGGTGGAGACTGTAATGGCAACACCTTTAAATTGTTGTAACCCATGATTTGAGTTGCATGTTACAGGAATTACTATAGCAGGAAGCACCTGAATCAATGGACGACAAGTCTTACAAGAAGCAGTGCAAGTGCAGCAGCGACCGACTTCAGCTGGCTTTGGTGCCACCTCTCCTGTCCTGAGTGACCATCGTAACAGATGGAGCCCAAAATCATGAACTGAATGAACTCAGTGGAGATTTCTGGGTATTTTATGGGCATTTTACAGGGATGGTCCACAGACTAAGTGAATTATATCTGTGTATTATAGCAAAGGATGAGAAAGGGGGCAGTGGTTAATGAGGTTGTATTGGATAGTGTGGGAACTGAGCATGACGTAAATGGGATGGAATAAGGGGGGGAGAATGGGC
>NW_009218794.1:1099-33218 GCF_000690835.1 Fulmarus glacialis
GGACCATATGATGTTGCGAGTAGCAGTAAAGGTTGGGAGGAAGGAGGAGGAAGTGGGGGACATTCAGAGTTACGGTATTTGTCTTCCCAAGTAACCATCACATGTGCTGGAGATGGCTGAACACCTGCCTGCCGATGGGAAGGAGTGAATGAATTCCTTGTTTTGCTTTTCTTGCATGCGCGGCTTTTGCTTTACCTATTAAACTGTCTTTATCTCAACCCACGAGTTTTCTCACTTTTACTCTTCCAATTCTCCCCGCCTTCCCACTGTGAAGAGAGTAAGTGAGCAGCTGTGTGGGGCTTAGCTGCCGGCTGGTGTTAAACCACAACACTTACATATACAAATACTGAGCTCTTGCCTGTTTCCTAACTACCATCTTCAACACTGCTCTCCCAAGACTGCTTTTGCTATCAAAGCATATATGGGGTAAACAGAAAACAATTTAAATAATTTTGGGCAGTGATAACTGTAACTGGATCCTGCAACTCTGGAAGGCAAAAAAAAAATATAGAATATCAAATGTAAAAGCTGTAAACCCCCCCTTTTTTTTTTCCTGGAAACTGTATCTCAAGTATACTTTGTCCAATTGATCCCCAGTTTCAAAACATTCAATATGTCCTGACATTCCCAAAATGGCACCAAATTCTGTAAAAAATTCAGAAAGTTTGTTGGTTTCAGAGCACCGTGCAAAGTAAACCTCTCTACAGAAATGGGTTCTTACACTGAACTGGAACAAAGCTGCATCTCACTGCAATAACGTCAGAGGAGGCACTTCCTCTGCTATCAAGTCATACTTCGTGTCAGCAGCTTCGCAGAACTGTAACTTATCGCACTGTAAGGCACTACCTTCTGCCAAAGCACTGCCCCGAAACAAAGACTTCTCCCACTCCCTACACATCTTACAGCCCTCGCACTACCTAGTTACTGCCGTGAATTGTTCCACTGAGTGAAAATGAGAAGACCTCCTCTTCACTGGCACAGAAACCCAAGGAAGACAAACTGCCCAAGCAGTCTTTACCTTTAAATATTTCCTAAGTCTTCTAAAACAGATTCTTACCCATTATGTCGTTGAGCGGTTATGTTTTCACAAGTAGCATAGACCAGCTGCCTACCAGCAAACAAAGATCCCCAGGTATCCCTCTCAGCACTGGAAGTGATACACTTTCACGGACTGCTGTTCATTTAGACCCATCTAAAAACTCAAAAAAAACCCCAGCCCAGCACGTTCTTATTCCAAAAATTAGTTTGGTTTGCTGAGCTATTTCTCCTTTCATGGCCTGCAAGCCTCTGTTACAGAAGATGAGCAGATAGAACACACTTCCCTTGAAACAGTAGCTGTGTGTTCTGCGTGTGAGGAACAAAGCCTTGAAAAACTCAGATTTCCACCACAGCACGGTCATTTATAAATGATCCAGTCCATACAGTAGGACAATAGGATGCAAAGCAGAGCTGGTGACTCAGGGGCACCACTCCCCCTGTATCTATACCAATGCATCACAATAGCGGTAGAGTCAATGCACCTGCCACATTCAACCCATTATGGAGCGTTCCAGACACAACGAAGGTGGCAATTTTGACAGGCTTAATCTTGGATTTGGCCAGAGCTGGGAACAAATACAAGGCAGGCAGCCACCTACACTCTGTACGGTATGGTCAGAAACAGAAGAAACACTTTGATGACTTGCTCAGAAGTTCAATGTCCTACAAACAAAATGTTCCAAGAGTATCTCAAAATTCTCTGGTTTTCCACACTCACCCATCCACCAGCATTTGTACAGAATTTCTTGTGGAATTATCAACAGCTCAAGAGTATTATAGGAAGAAAAACAACAGTAAAGAGTTGTTTGACTTCCCTGTAGGGAGCTCACAAAACAATCTATCCATCTGCTCTGCATTGGAAAGACTGAAGTGAACACATGAAAGGAAAAAACATACAATATCTCACCAACATAGGTATATTTTCCTCATTGCTGGTTCCCATAAGGCTCTCAAAACACTGAATGCTAACCAAAACATCACAGGATCCTGCAAATTTTAAGCATAACGTTAGAAAAAAAATTAAAGAAAAAAGAAAAACAGAAGTAGTTACAGGCATAATCAAAACAGCCCATCTAGAAAGAGTAATGTTTCTTAGCCCACACTTTCTTTTTATACATCTGCACATATCTACATTTTCAGGCAAAAAAAAAGCAGTAGAGGTATACAGCACGGTTTCATAGAAATGGTTCTGCCTATGGCTATATCAGGTGGCTTGAAGTCACACTCTGCCTATTCTCTCATAAGCACCAATTCTACAATGCTGCATTACACAATCTCAAACAAATAACCCCATTTCTTTCAGCTTCTAGGTCCTCTGTCTGTAAAAATGTAGATAGTAACAATTGCTTCATAGCAGCCTCATTAGGCTTAATTAACACCTGTGTGAGATCTTCAGATAAAAGGAGTGCCATAATTACACAATCTGAACTGCTTCTTGCATAAGAAACCTTGTATTATCCCTTCCATAATTTGACCTTTTCTTAAAAGTTAGTGCCCTTTTGTTCTTTTACAGGACTCTGTTCCCTATAAAAGACTATTATCTCTTGGAGTCACCTCTTAATTTTCTAATTTCAAAAGCAGATAAAGCCCAGCCTCTTTTTCCTATTTGAACAAAAAGGATCCCAGAGTCTTTTTTTTTTTTTTTTTTTAAATTTAAAAATCATTTTTCCCCTACCTTCCTTCCTTCCACAAACACACACTTTACCTTTTTCACATTTGTGATACTCTTTTCATCCTGGCTCTGGAGCTGTCCCCACTGTCCCAGCACAGAGCTTCTGGAAGTGTTTCAGGTGTAAGAAGCACACAGGGCAGCGGGCAGGGCTGCACAGGAGGATGTCAGCAGAGGAGCAGAGGTCAGCAGGGAGAAGACCAAAAGGCTCTTTAGGCAAGTTCCACAGCCCTTTAACTCCACTTGGGTCCCCATTCAGCAAAGCAGTTACGAATGAGACAACATCCCATCAACCACCAAGTGCAGTGCAGTTGGATTGCATTCACATAGGAACAGCAGAGAACACCCAACAACAGCCACTGCAAAGAAGCCCGACCTCCTCCAGCATGCAGATCCACAGAAGAGCCTTTCGTGTGTCCAACCTGAGTGGAGCGCAGCAGTGCCAAGGCACATTCACTGGTCTCCATGCTTCACGCTACTAGATTTTAAAATTTTAAATACAGGCACGCTGCCTTCTTCCAGCCTAAGCCCATGAAGTTTCACTGCCTCCAGCAGCCTCTCCACCTGCTCATCAGAGCCTCCTCAGCTGGAAATTAAAGCTGCCAGACCAGTATCTGTGTTGACTTGAGAGCCAGATGAGAATCAGAGCCAGGAGGGAAGGGGAAAGAGGAGCAGAGTGGGACTCTGATGGGACTTGGCCTGCAGAGGCAAGGGCAGGAGCACCCGCTAGAAACCAAGCTTGGGGAAAGAGGTTTGGCTATCCCCACGCTCTCCAGAAGGGTCTCAGAAAAGCAGGTGCTCCAGAAGGGATGAGGGATTTGCCATTTTAATATGAACCCACATACAAAAGACAGGACGTCTTTCAAGTGTGATCCTGTTCTAGGCCCCAGATGTGGGTTCTGCTTCCAGCCCTGCAGCTGAGCTTTCTACACATCTCCTGCAAGCACATAAAATAAATGCATTAAAGCCTACCCTCTTCTGTAGCATGTTAACTACAAATGAAAACACTGCAAGAAATAGGTTTTTATTAGCATATAGCTTCACAATAACTCATCTCTACCTTCTTCATGAGTTGCAATTAAATAGTGTTGCTACAGTAGTGAATCTTGCTATGAATTTCACTCTATGCCAGTACACCCACAACTCCTCAGTAGTTTTAATAAGTGGTTTTACTATAGCAAAATAAACATTTCTATCCAGCCTCCCACCTTGATTCTGTCCAGTAGCATCCCCTTCTATTGATATTGTTTGAGCAGTATATCTTTGAAATAATGAGTAAGGATTACATTAATGTGTCTAAACAGCAACCTCTATAAACAATTTTTTTTTCCTTCCAAATACCTCCTGCAAACGCAACAGAAGATAGCTGCTTTCCCCTCCCACACCCATTCAGCTCCTTTTTACTTTACCTCAACTGGACAGCTTGAAAAGAACTGTGGTAAAATATGTAGATCAGACAGATGGTATTTGCTGCTCTTTTATCAATCCTGCTGCTCAATAGTTTTAAAAAGCCATGATAATTCATTACTTGAATAGTCTCAGATAGATCCTGGATTCCACTACAACTTTGTCTTATCCATTTTGTAAGTGGAATTATTTTATTTACAGGAAGTACCAGAACCTTCAATCAGGGCAGAAAGAGATACTGGATTATAACAAGAGACTTGAAATAACTGACTTTTTGTTCTTTGCTTTTAAATTTCTCCTCAAAAAGCACAATCCTCTCCCTGCTTTATTTAGACAGATCTGAAGAGCAGCTGTCCTCTGCACTTCCCAGCTGGAACAGCTGGAACCCAGGGATGGTTTAGCCCTTCTTTATGGTTCTCTTTACACTATCCACCCTCACCCTAAGGCATGCTCATAGCTCCCTGTTCCTCCCCACGCTCAGAACTTCTCTCCTCCCAAAATTATATCTGACCATTATTTCTTTAATATATTAACAAATAACCAAAGAAACTACTCATACATATATATCTCTCTCTCTCCATCTTTGGGGGTGTGGAGATGTGTATATATATATACACACACACACCCCCTCCCATCCTCTTGGGAGACATGTCTCCCTTGTCATATACAGAAATCTGTTTATCTGACTTTCATTCCTCTTCCTTTTATGGACAGAGGTGTTAAGACAATAAGCAAGGTTAAAATATAGAAAACCATTGTTATTTCATTACAGAACAACAAAGAGAGGAAAAAGAGTTAAAACAATAGATTTGACTCTGAAATATCACTATTTGATGACTGTTTTGCTAGAATCTCAGTTAATCAGTGTTCAAATTGCAATTTAGGCAGCAGTCGTTTCTAAGCAAGATGTTCCTTAGTGATGGAAGATATGCAAATAACTTTTATCATGTTATTTGCTAGAGGCTCCACATTTCAACACATATCTTCTTCCAAACAATACGCTCCTGTCAAGTTAGCGTTCCATCAAATCTGTCAATTGCAACTCATTTGGTGCTACAGGACAAGCCGACACATTGCATAAAGGTCAAGTGGAAAAATGTCCCTTCCACTACATCAATATCATAAATTGGTAAAGGTCATGCCATCCAATAATTGCTACTACAGAAAATAACTTTGTTGCAATCTAAATGATAGGGAAAAAAAAAAAGCAGTTCAAGTCCTTTGGTTTTTTCCAAGATATGACAGACTAACATTTTCTTGCAGCCTATACAGTCTAATGAGAACAGCTCAACCTACAGGCTCTACAGCTTTCACAAGTACATCAATTATAATATACAAAATTACAAAAGGACAACTTTTCCATAAAAACGTGAAAATTAAAATGTCAGCATTTATTGGTAATAACACCTTACAACTCTGAAGTTCCAATCATGATAGGAGCTCAAAGGGCTTTACAGTCTTTAATTAAAACTCTGAAGACTCTGGTATGGCAAGAAATGATATACCCATTTTACAGACAGCTCATCTGAGGCAGAATGAAGTAGCTTGCCTACAGCTAAAATAGAAGAAGCAAATACGATCACACAGTCTAATATAAAAACAACAAAAAGAAAATTTGTTGTATTTTTTTTCTTTTATCTCCCTGTTCCTGCATAATAATTCATTCTCTCCCAACAAAACTTTTATCTATTTCTCCAAAAAGTATCACTCTATCATTTGGAACATCACAGTCTATTGTAAAATGTGAAATTAATGTGTACAAATACAGAAGTTAGCACTAGACCACTTTAATGATGGAGCTGAAATCCTAAGGCTAAGTGAGCAACAACCCGACTTACACAGATGCACAACCCTCGTCACCCAAGGAAGCCTGGGTTCTGTTGTGCAATGATGGAAGAGAAGGAGAAGGAAAATGATCGGGTTCACCTTATCTCACTACATCAATCCAAAAGAGATTCATACACAACTCCATGTACTCTCAGTTTCCATTGTTAACGAAAGATTAAAAATTGAACGCTAGCACATAAGATTCAGATCCTGTATCATCAAGACAAGTTTGGAAGAAATTTTGCAGTTACTGGGAAGAGTAGTAGAAAGATTTTACACACTGGACTCTAAAAGCAGAAAAAAACAAGGACATTTCTCACCATAGTATGCAATCAGTGCTCTGATTGTAAGCATTGGGCTTCTGGATTTGTTGCAAAGCTGCTTAGGTCTTACTACGTTTCCCAGGTACCAGCTGAATATAACTAAAAACTGTGTGCATCCTAAGCAAGCTTTAGATTAAATCAAGAAGAAACAACTTTTTGTTAAAGAAACATAAAAGTTAACCAGAGACAGCTGCAACTCTGTCCCTAAGATAGAGAATAAACATTAACTACCTGAATGTCTCCGGAATGAGGCTAATGGAAATTATAACATCATCGACATTAATAACAGAATCAGGCCAACCTGTCAATAAGTACTGTAAGAGATACAATACAGATATCTGAAGCCACATACCTCTCTTTCAAAGCATTATTGCTCCATTAAGAAAAGATCTAGCATAGCATAGTAACATATAGCTCATTGCATAGGTTTTCACTTCCACAGGGAAGGGGAGGCTGGAAGCTGGCCAATGGACAGGGTGGCACTCTTTACAGACCTCTTCACTGCCACTTCAGCTGCCACATGCAAGAATGGGAGTGATGTTTGTTTTACCCTCTGGCACGTTTCCTAAGTGTGTCAAATTCAACTAGTTATTCAAAGATACTCAATAACAACACTATCAAGACCTTAGAAAGCCATAATGGAATTGTAGGTTTCTTCAGTGATGAGCACTATAAATGATGGCAGCATCACAATGGTAGGTTGCAAGCAGCTGCAGTAAAGCACATCCAGAAGAAAACAAAATTACTCTCAGAGATCTCTGTTTTCTAGCTGTTCAGTAATGGACAGGAAATATAATTTTGAAGTCTTTTATTTTGAGGTTAACAAAGCATTTGTTTGACGAATGCCCCTTGAGATGTGGATCTTTAACTGTCACTGCATTAACACAATACAATATAGCCCCCCATTCTGGAGAATGTTATTTATGTTTACTTGGAAACGTAATCAAATAAATGCATTAAAAATAAAATTTGCCCTTGGCCAGCTGAAGAGGTGAAAGCTTAAAAATCCATATTTAATAATGTAAATATAAACTGAAGTCAGTGGGATTCTCAGGTGCGCGGCCTATTTGCAGGCTGGAGTGGTTATACAAGCCTAAACTATGGAAGAAAAATGTTTGATTTTTTTTTTTATAAAGGACTGGAAATAAAAGTTTACAGACGATACCTTATACCTTTCCAAGCACAATCCAGCAGCACATAAGTACATACAACAAAACATGGGCATATTACATCAGTAGAAGAAACAAAACGAGTCTTTAAGTGACAAGAATTGCCAGATTAGATCAGACTCAGGTGCATCCAGCACAGGATCGTGCCTGCTGCACTGACAACTGGATGTTTCAGTATTCCAAAGGATGGAGAGAAAGACCTACAGGGGCAGCCTGCCAGCCTCTGGAACACTGCATGCGCTTCTGGTGCCGGGAAATCCTACAAATCTTTTCAGCAGGCTCCAGGAATTACCAGGCTGCAATATCCTATACTTAGTACAATTGTGGTATGAAGAACGTTAAGAAATAGACCCTCAAACAAAATTCCATTGTGCTAAGTTTCCAAAGCCTTTTCCAGAAATACTTTTTTAAACAGATTAAGCGAAGGTGAATCAGGTACAATAGGTAATGTGTCAGATACGTGAAACAGTAGAATAAAAAAATGTAACACAGTCTTTCATACACGCACTGTTGTTCCTCAGGCTCCTGGGGGGCTGCTACAAATAAAGGAATACAGGGAAACACCACCTGGTAAGAAAAGGTCAATAGCTTTCCAGTCTGGTGAAAATTAACTCATTGAGAGAAAGGGACAAGGAAGATGCACCTTGTCATCATGCCCCCATCTTGACTTCAGATTACAGGGAGGCAGCAGAGTGACTATTTTGCACCAGCTCTGAGCCTGGAGCCCAGAGGACAGTTACAACCACAGAAATGCAGCACAGCAGCAGACTGATAATATCCACTACCATCCCCAGGGGACCGCAATTAGCGGGTGAGGAGCAAATTCAAGCCCTGCTCACCAGGTGACAGGCAGAAACAGCAGCAGTACAGGCTAATGAAGCTGCTGGCTCAATAAATACATAAGAAGGGCACAGGAGAGGAAGAACCTGTAACTCAGGGGAGGAGACAAAAAACACTTGCCAAGCACCTTCCTAACACACAAAATGGAGGGAAGAAAAGCTATTGCTAGGAGATATCCTAATGTTGTAAGATGAAGGCATGGGAACAGAGAACATAAGAGCGGGAGACATGGCAAGCTTCTTGCCTTACAGTCACTAAAGTTCCTCATACCGCCCTGTGAATGCAGGATGCGCTCTTCTTCGTGCACAACTCTCATGCCTGAAAGACTGGAAATCTTCATTTTTAAAACAGCATCTGCTGGGGCTGAATTTGAACTGTAGGAGCCCTGGCAACTCCCCATAGCTAAGGTTAAGGCAGTAAAGAATAACCATTCATTAGCCCTTTCGCCAAAAAGGAACCCCCAAGCAGTGTATTTCTCAACAAACAAGTGCAAAACCGCAGAGGACAGAATCTGCCTGGGGACAGCAGTTCTGACAGATCCGCACTTCCACTGGGGTTACCCTAGTAATTAACACTCTGTTTTTCATTATGGTCATTCCAACAGACTTCAGTAGCAAGCAGCTGCCTATGCTTAAAAGTAGCTGAGCACTAAGAAAGAGGCTATTTAAATATCAATTGAAAAACAAGCATGGCAAGAGCATCACCTGCACGAAGACCATGCCCAAGCAGCAAGGCGCTGAACACAACGTACTACTGCTAAACATATCCCACATCTACAGGAAGTAGACCAATTTGAGGCCAAATGGGCCTCCTCACTGGTAGGAGGGCAGGATAGTCATGAATTTCATGAGAGTTAGCAGTGATTAAATACTCATTCAACTTTTTGACCTTGCCCTGAGCTCCCAAGAAGAACGTCCTCTGACTAGAAATAAGCATTGCTACAGCTTCATCCTAACCTTCAAAAGAAACCTGTGGCAGTTGGTTAATCTTAGCCGAGCCGAATATTAACATCAAGGAAGGTCCAGCCTCTCTGTATCTCTCTTCTGCAAGTTGGTTTGGTTGTTGCTTTAAACACCTTTGCACAGAAGGGGCAATTGGTATTTTTCATGACCTTTAGCTCGCGCCGGTATCTTCTGCCTACTCGCTTGGAAGCTGAGATGATAGGTTTGTGCGCTATACATCACTTCAAAAAAGACCTCCAACTGTCAAGCGTCAATTGGCCTGCAGATGAGAATTGGAAAAAAAAAAAAAAAATCTAGCATTTCACACTGTTTTCTTGATTTTTCCAAAGGTTATCCAGTGTACTTTGGTATAGGTAGCCTTTCTGGTTGCCTACCAGGGCTATATAAATGGTTTCTTTGCTTTCCCAAGAAATTCTGCAACAATGTGTCGTGTTGCATTACATGACAGATAAATCTTGAATATAAAAAATAGACTTTGGTAATTTTAGGCAGACATACAGCATATCTTTGTAATGGATGGGGGACAAGAAATTAAGATCATATAAAAAAGCATGAGAAAGACAACATTCCTTAGAACTAAAAGGCATCAACTACACACACCTGAACAACCAACCATCCAAACAACAACTCTTTACATCTTCCTACAGATAAAGAAATATGAACCCCATAGGCATCTGCCTTACATGAAAGAAATGAAAAAACCCACATCTATCTTGGCTAAGAACACCGTAGCTTCTAGGACTAACTCCAGCAGTAGGGAAGGTACACAAGCCCACATCTGTTTTAGAAAGAAATAACTTGGGAAAGCGCAGAGAAGGCCAGGCAGCACGCTGAACTCCAGAGTGGGGAAATGGGAGCACAAAAGTTCACTTTTCTAACAGAAATAGAGGAAAGGCTGCCTCTTAGGAAAGGGAGAGCTGGGAAAGCTTTTAGGAGCAAGGAGGGTAAGCTTTTCTGAAGAACTAATTTTCCATCCCTCCTAACTTCTGAAATAAAAATTGATTTTGTAGGCAACCATTCAGTTCGTTATTAGTTGCTCTTAACAGCATTCACTCCGAATGACAATTAGAGGCACTTCACAAGGACGTTTCTATTAAGCAATTATATACTATAAAATTAAAGCAGTGAAGAAAGGGCTTCTAGACAAATCAAAGCAGGCACAGCATGCGAGGCAGACTTGGCCTCTAACTCCAGAGAGACAGGAGACACGATGCTGTTGCTCGCACACAAGGGAGGCCAGGAAATGATGGCTGACGCCACTAATAGCAGTCCCTACAGCAGTATACATGGAGGTACAAGAAACCTCTCGCCACAGGCTTGTTGAAGTCAAAGTCCAAGTTTGCTTCCTTAAAGCTACAACCCAGGGGATGCTTGTCCAGCAGGACCAGGCCTGCTGCGTATCCCCCCCGCACGACTCCAGCCCTTACACGTCCTACGCCTCCTGTAGCCGTCACGTAACTGAGCTCTGACTTGGATAGGAGCTGAATTCGTTTCTTTTTTCCCCTCATCTGAGCAAAAGCAGAATTTTTCCTGACACTTCAACAAGCAAAAAAAAGCTTTGTTTCACATTTTTTTGACATAGCAAATAATTTTTTTCCTGCATTCAAAAAGTAAGTGTGCCACAAGGAAAGAAAGCAAGTCAAATACAGCTCAGCTGCTTTGCTGCCCACACTGTTTCTGAGTAACTCCCATCTGTTTACACTGGGGAGGCATTAGCCATTCACACACAGACATGCAGCCTTGCCTTCTCCTTGCTTGATTTAAAAGGAGAGGGCTTTTTTCCTTTTTTCCCCCCGAGAGAAGTAATAGCAATGAAATAGTTTTGCTCAGCATGTAAGGCTGTCCCTAAATATTCAGACTGAATGGGTCAGTCAATACAACACCTATAGGTAAGCAGAGCCTAAGTATTTTGAAAGCAGGAGGAAGGAACAGATAAACACTTCCTGTATACAATAACAGGCAGGTTCAACCAACAAGCAAAGTGGCACATAAATGAAAAAAATTGAGACATTTGATAATAGCACAAATACAGTGCATGGCATGGGGAATGAAGATTATTTGTTTCTCTGCCAGATTTCTCTGCTCCTTATCTGGAACCGCATGATCGTTTTTGAAAATGTCCAAAAGAAGAAACGTAAGAGTCATTTAAATGAAGTAACAGCATCCTACTGGATCCTGTGTATTCCTCATTACAAGTCCTGGGAGTTACAGGTGGAAAAAAAGCACCTGAGACAGAAATATAAAACTGCACAAAACTCAGAAGACTTATCTACAGGCAGACTTGTGATGGCAGAATAATTAATATCAGAAAGCTATTCCAGTAGCAGTGCTTCTGCAGGCACAGTGCCCTGAAACAGAATTAAATTTTAATTCTGGAATAACTCTACTTCGGCTTTTTTTTTTTTCTTCTCCAAGTATTTCTCATTCTTTCTCCTCCTCAGCATCTTCAGTGTTTCGTTCCCTGGAAGTTCTTGCCATTTTATACAACATAATGAATTTTTTTTTTTTTTTTTTTTAAAAAAAAAACACTCGTACATCTTGACTCTTCTTGCTTTAGATCCTGCGAGGCAGGTGACATAGCATGACTGGAACCTCTTTGTTCAGAACTCCTCACTATTTTCATTCTTGTTATTAGTTAGATGGCACCAGAATAACCAGCTATTGAAGCCTGCCTGTGACTAGGGCAATTTCAGGTATTGCTCACAAGTGTTTTCTCCAGCAAGGAAAGGTCATAACTAAAATATTTCAAACCAACACCCTCTGCACTTCAATATGAATTTGGGTTTGTTTTTCATTACTTCTGTGCACTTAAAAGAGCTGAGTTTTTTTGTTTTATTCCTTTTGTTTGTTCTTTGAAAGGACAGGACAGCAGATTCTCTGTGAACTTGGGCAACAAAGCATGACATCTGGCCTATGAATATAAAGTAGCAGATACTGCTTGTACACATTTGGAGAAGGTCAGGATCAGCGTAGCACCCTTAAGTCACCAGAGCTACTTTCTTAAACCTATAAACACAAGACTTCAGTAGAATTACTAAGGCGCTACTGAGCTTTCTGCTTCCAGTTCACCAGTTTGACTCTTGCTCAGATTAAGGATTCAGAAATTGTTCCTCTTGAATGGTATATGATAGATGAGGATTTTTCAGCAATAAACCCCACTAGTAGGCTTTGCATTACATTATGGTGTACAGCAGGAACCTTTTCCCTCTGTATTCCTATATGCTCGTCATTAAGAGAGTCATTTAATTTCAGATGACTCCCACCGAGAAAGTTCTCGCTGTCGCTCAGGATTCATACTGACGAGCACAGCTTCAGCCCAGTGCAGAGCAGCAGCCGAAAGTCATTCCACTACAACACCATTTGCCACTATTAGGAGTCACCCATACCCTTGAGACTGAGCAGGTGAAGGTCGAAACATGAAAAAAAGAAAAAAAGAGGGGAAAAAAAACAGCTTACTTTGGTAAAACATTGGAATGTCATTTTGGGGGCAAAACCACACCCTCAGCTATTTCAGCTCTAACAAATAGAAGTCATGTACATCGCAGTTTATGCGGGCCTGATTCATTGCAGTCTTAAAGCTTTCTGAACTCTTCTTTGCCTCCAAAAAAATCCAACTGTACTGATGATTTCCTACAACTCAACTTCATTCCCTTCCCTTCCTGTAGCCTAGCTTTGAATCTCCTCGTAATTTAGACCTCATTTAGAGATGGAAATAAGTTGCCACCTCCATCCAGTGCTGAGCTATATATAGGACTTCACTCGACCCATAGATTTAAACTTAATGTTAAACCATGCTTCCTGGCTAAAGAATTTCCTCTCCTCCCATAATCCTAAGAGATGCTCAAACCCTACCATCTCCTCCAGTGCACACATGTCCACAGACCTATCGCCCTCACCTAGACCCCCTCTCCTCTCTTTTCTAATGAGGGCCTTGATGCTCAAATCAACCCCAAGCTTGCTCAATGCCAGGCACAACCAAAGCATGATCAAACCACTCAATGCAGCACCATAGCCAACAAATATAAACCGAGAAGACTCTGCATTTACAGACCAATTGTTTGTAAGATTATTTGGAAGAAACCAAACATGGTTTATATGTTGTACCACAAGACCCTACTGCCTCTGCCATTTCTCTCCATTATTTTAGCATTCCATCAGCAATCATTTAATATCCTGCTCCACAAGCTGCCATCAGTCTCACAGATGAAACGGCTCTTGTGAGCAGACAACAAAACAATTTTTTCCTCTCAGAACTGATGTAATGCAGGAGGGTTACATGCAGGGACTTGAATACATACAATTCAAGTTCACAGGGACTGCATATATGATGTGGAAGATGGAGATGCACAATGGGAACATCAGTATGGTCAGCTGAAAGAAATGCTGACTGTTTGGAAAGGATAGCCATTCATAGGATAGCCATTCAAAGGATAGCCATAGCTCTCAACTGCCTCACCCAAGACTGAAGGCTTTATGCAAGTCTTCTACTGGGAGCATTCTTGTTGCCTCCTTCTGGACGGTTACATTTTCATGACCTTTCTGAAATGATTCAGAATAAAGCCAATTAAGGGTGAAGGACAGAAAAGCACAATGCTGGGTATGTAGTCTCATAGCTGAAGCAAAAGAAAACTGTCAGAACAGCAATCCATTCCAGAAAGCAAGCATCTCCTACACCTGATGAGGCTGATGGTCTCTATCTGCAGCTCTATCTGCCATATCATCTACACTGCCCCTGTGAATTTATACTGTATGTCAAAAGCCCCCCTTATATTAATTTTTGTGGGGAAAAAAAATGTTTTGCTATCCATCACATTGCTAAATGACATACTGTTTGGGAATACATCCTCAGTGGATAACACAGTATGTCTTTACATATTTAGAGGGTTGCCTTGCATTTTTCCTGAAAATTAATTACATATTAGTGAAATTCTTGTCTCAAGCCATAAACACAGGATTACCAGACATGAAGAGAGGAAAGTTTCATTGGTGAAATATGAAAATAGTGAACCACCTTCAACATTTCCTTTATTAAAAAAAACAAAACACAAAAAAACCAAAACACAAACCAAAACAAACAAAAAAACCCAAACCAAAACAAAACAAAAAAAGCCCCAACCATGAGAGCATTTCATATGCATTTGACAACACAAGAAAAAGTCACTTACAGGTTGTATTGCTTGGAGGTTTTTTTAACCATACACTTTACTTTAAAACTATAAAATTCTTCGGACTAAAAATAATTACTCCATAAACAGATAAAGTAGAATTAAGTTCAAGAATTAGGCTGATATTCACACACCTATTCATATGCCTTTTTCTGATACCATGATTCACTTCAAAATATGTACAATTCTAAAAGTGACAGATCATTGGTGTGACTGCATGGCTGATCTTCACCTCAGGTGAAGGAAAACTAAAGAGTCACACCATGGAGTGATATCACCTTTTCCACGTGTGCTTTCAGAAGAAATCCAGCAGCCAAATGATGTACTATTCATCTACAAATGTTTTTTAGTTTTTCAAATTTAAACAGTCTTTCTACTTAACAATTAACTTTATCTTTAAAAAGTGTTTTTCAAGACACCTAATAGCTGAAAACAAAACTGAAAAAATAGTTTCCCTGGTACTTGCAATACCCGAGAAATTTGTTTGTTAATAATAATTCATGCAGAAGTCTCTATAAATATTTTTAATTGCAGCAACATTTCTTTTACTGTTATTGGTATGCACAATGGGAAATTGCAAACTACTTGCTTTTGAATTCCAGTTTTCTAATATGTGATCAGTATTTCTTTTTCATAAAAAGAAACCCTTCCTAGTTATTGATTTTAGTTATCTACGTGCTCTCTTGGTTATTCAGATGTAATGAAGCAGGTAAAACTTCTAACTTACATGATATTATCCATTATCAACTACTGCAAAATACCAAGCTGACATTTTTAGAGAAGCAACTGTCATATTCTCACTGTGAAGTTTCAATAGTAAGCAGGGAGTCTACCATTTTGTAAAGCGAAGCTACAGCTGGCTTTTCCCCTCACATACATCACAATACCACACCATTGCTTATAATGCATTTTACCACAACACTATGAAATAGGTAGCACGAGGCTTGTCCTGCTAACTAGTCAGCCAGGGCAACTAAGTTGGAACAATAAGACAAACTTCAAGGCATATAAGCCCTTCCTCAAGCTGGTATGTCCAAAACCTTGTCTGATTATGGTCAGACTCCTACAGATATTTCCCCGTGACAAACGTTGTCTGGATGTCATAATGGCCCTGCAAAATACCACTCTGAGAAATCAGTGTATTTAAGTCAAGAAAGTCAACACCTGTGCCTATAGTCCAAGACTAATCTTATTGACTGCCTCACAACACAACAGGAAGAAAACAAAGAAAAATTTCCCACATCTTTTGCAGAACTGAAATCCTAGAGCTAGGCAAAAATGTTATAAAATACATTTATTCAAGAGTGCTTTTTAAGTATTGAAGTTATATTACTATGCATGTCAAAGTCAAGCCTCTGTCTCCTGTGTGCTTTCACTCAGTACACCTCATGTACACTGGCTTTTCAGGATACATCAGTTCGTACCTCCTTGCAACATGCCTTTTGAAAGTTTCTTCAGACAGAGGCAGAAACTGGAAACAAGATTGTCTGAAATTTAGATATTGTAATTCTAGATCTTAGGTCAGTTGCACCTATTCCAAGTTTAGGGTTGGATATTGGGACAACATAGAAATATTTCAGCTACAGCACATCATGAAAAAAAATAAATCCAATAGAGACCCACTCATTTATAAGCAGGTCTTATTGTTGAGACCGTTACCCCAGGTGCTCCAATCTACAACACTGTCCCTGACACTTCGGTGCAATGCAACAGATGCTTTGTATGGTGCCATGGCACATATAAACCCGAACTCGTTTTGCTCTTTACTTCCACCGACAGAGTTTCTCAAGAAGTTGAATGAACCCTGGAGAGCTTCTAGCAACCCAAACATTAAAGCTTTTCTCCAAGACGCTATTTCTCCAGTGAGCTACCATTAGCAGGGAGACATACAGAGGCACTTGGGAATGCCAGAGGCGTGCGTGAATGAACACCCACAAATAAGTCAGATGAATAGCACATTCTGCAATGACCTAATCAAAAAGGCTGTACATCTTTATTTGTACTTGGTTCCAACATCATGTCTAAATTATGCTTCTGATTCACAGCACCTCACTTTGCTTTTTGTTCAACTTTGCCATACATCAAACCAATCCAACTCATTAACTTCATCTACTTTTTCATGCTTTAAAAATTTCAGTGAGCATGGAGATGTCCCAATCACTTCCCACTCCTCAAATCAAAACCTACCAGGAATCCTGACTAGTATTAGACTGGTAGGATGGCATCAACAGAAGTAGTTTAAAACTCACATTACCTGGCTTCAGTTTGGATGCTCCCACTGTCAGCATTTCCTATAGACTCAGTAACTCTTTCTCCAAAGCATGTTATTGTATAAGAGTGCTAGGAATTTGAAATTTCCCCTCTTCATCTTTTTGATTAACGCTCATTGCCACAACCATAGTCCTAAGAGGACTAAAGATGTCCATAAAACAGCACATTTGCTACTTTTACCTTCCATGGGCTAAAGATAAGAAAAGGAACACACAAAAGCTTGCATATGCCAAAGGCAGGGAAGCATCGGAGAGGGCAGACGTGTCTGCAGAACTATGAACACACCCAGCATGGGCAGTTGGATCTCAGCATGTGGACAGAGAGGACAGGAGGAAAACCTCAGGAGAAAGGAGAAGTTAATTGACTTGAGGCAATCCCACTTTGCAGAGGAGTTTGGGAAGCAATGGAAGGTCTGCAGAGATCTTCAGTAAAAGCATCCTATTAAGGAATTCGACCAGACACCACCCAGCAATCAGCAAGGAGCATTATCAGTTCCCCACAGAGGACTTACACTGGAAGACTTTCACGTTTGCTTTCAAATGGTAGTCACAGTCATTCAGCATCTTTTTAACCCCCAATTACACAAAAGTTGCATTACCATGCCATCTAGAAGTTTCTGTCCATGTCCAGTCATTTATTAAGCAGACAATAATTAAAAAGAGCAGGTGTGTCCTCACTCTCTTAAAATGTTTATATCCTAAGTGTAAGACAAGGGCAGCAAAATCAATTTCTAGTTCTTGGTTGAATTAGTAGTCATACTGTCTCCAGTGGTCACATTGCAAATGAAAGACAATTTTCTTATCTGGAGTTAATATTTCTAAAGAGCAAGGGAAAGATAAGTCTGTCCTGAATAAAAAATTGGGCTGCATGATTTTGCAAGTGCAAAGTAAGCAGATGGGCTGGGTAGCAAGAAAGCCGTGTCACTCACTCAGTGGGTACTGTCCAGATAGCACATCAACACTTCTCCTGAGTTACACCCATCAGAGCTCTACGCTTCAAACTGCAATTCAGCAAGTAGGCTCTTAAATTATCCATAATTGCCTATTTTGTTCAGATTTTTTTATTGCTTGTTTGTTTGTAAAAGACTAGCCAGGCTGTCTGGGAACAGCTTGGCTGCATCATGGACTAAGAAATAGAGCCTGACTATCATAGGAGGGGTAGCCCGCAGTGTCAGTTTTAGACAGCAGATGGCCGGGAGTAGAGAAAGCTTCCAAGCACATGGTATGCCAAAACTTCAGCAATTTTCTTTTGTCAAGCAGCTTCCAGAAACACAAGATGTAGCTGAACCTCTTCATGCTGGCCAAGATTAAAATAAGAGAGCATAGTAGAAACCCACAAAATACTACTGCTTCCTAAAAATATTTAGGCTGCACAGTGTAAGCAAGATACTGCATGACTACAGCAGCTTCCTCTCCAATATTGGCTAAGGAATTAAAGATGTAGAAAACACAATGCATTTTCAACACATGGGCATAAGCAGACCAACAGCAAGATCCTGATCTACCTCAAAGACACACTCGGACATGATGGAAACTGAACAGCTGGGCTAAAATGAGGTTTCACATCAAAAATGTTTCAAGAAGTTGCTGAAAATGCATGTGTTACACATGTAAGAAGCTAACACAAGAACCTAAAGTACCCAGAAATGTATACCAGATCTCCCTCTCATAAACATTGGCCATTACTATGTTGTTTTAGTATAACAACAACAACAACAAAAAAAAACTCTTGACAGTTTTCCAGCTGTCTTCCTGACAGTAAGATAAAGAGTTTTAGCAACTGGATAAGCCTGCCATAGACTGCATAAAAAAAAACAGTGATGTTGTTAATGCTGCTAGTAGGCAGAAGTGAAATCAAGCATTTGAATGACAACACTTTGGTCCATAGTTTCAGCTAGCACCAAACAATAAATAGATATGGACAAAAAAAGTCTTATCTTTTCATTTCAGACTGGTGTCTTAAACAGAAAAACCCAGGCAAGGTGGAAGACCTGCAAAGCTTGCGCTGCTTCTGTTTTGTTACAAGGAAAATTAAGTCTAATTTATACTTCATATAAGCACTTACTTTCCTTAACCACCCAAACCTTTTGTAGAGATTATTTGAGTTTGTCAGAGAAAGACAGGATGAACAAGATCCATGCAAAGAAGATTTGGTTTTGAGAATTTGTACAAGCCTTTCCCCCCCATCCTCTTAATAGCTTTACTGGAAAGTTATAAAAATGAAAAATGAAACCTGAAAAGACTTACCCACAGATTTCAGGAAGCTCCTACAAGCTTATGACCGAACTAGGCTCTGACAGTATAGCACAACAGAAAGCCTTATGCGCCCCATCCACCCCAAACCCATTTCCAGTTCCATTCCAATTCGGCCTGCAACTGGAAGTTACAAGCTCCCAGTAAGTCTCCTGTGTCACACAGAAGCTCTGCCTCTTCAGCATCCACCACCTTTTATTTAATCAGTAGCCTTAGATACAGAGCCTCACTCAATATACAGCTAGGTTTGAGGATTTTACTTCCACAGGTACACGCCATCCTGAAACAAGTACAATCCAAAGTAACATGTTTTTTGAGACTTAATTCCAGATATAGCTTCTCTCTCAAATTCACTGTCCTTCCTCAGAAAGGAGCTAACTTGCCTTCACTTCTGTGTCCTGTTATAACAGCCATCTGTTAAGCAAGCATTTTAGTTCAAAATAATGGAAGTACAGTAAAGCAGGGATTCTATCCAACCCTCAACTGCAGATAGGTCTTGCAGGAAAAACAAACAAAAACACACAAAAAAACCCACCAAACACACCCACCTGCTTGAAGATCAAATTGGTTCAAATGTTTGAGCTATGACTAGAAATAGCACCCTCTGAATACCATTTAACAAATGGCATTTTCAACCCAGACATTACCATTATACTCTATTGTTTTCTCTCTCTACAGGTGCCTTAAAACAAATAGCTGGTTCAAGTGAGCAATAGCACCTCTTCTACTGTAAAAGTACAGGAGGCTAACTGCTACAAAGCCTTTCCTTTCCCTTCCTACACTTGTGATTAATGGAAAATGTGCAAAATGAGACTCCTCAACTCCTACACAGCACAGGATTCTGCCCTTGATGCCCTGCAGATCCTGAGACATGGAA
Organism: Fulmarus glacialis; assembly: GCF_000690835.1. NCBI lineage: Eukaryota > Metazoa > Chordata > Aves > Procellariiformes > Procellariidae > Fulmarus > Fulmarus glacialis. The sequence goes on from NW_009218794.1 coordinate 20,900, forward strand.
AGGACAATTGGTATGAAGAGGTCTCAAAGATCACGAGCAAAGAGCAAAAAAAAAAGAAAACAGCATACAAACACTATTTTTCTGCAGAACATGCAGTGCACAAGCCCATGGCAGCTCACCAATTCATATAGCTCAAGCTTTGAGACTTCAACTAAAATAATTGAAGGCTCACATGATATTACACGTATCTACAGCATGAATTTTCATTGCAGAGATAGGATGGGTTTTGCCACGACGAGCATAAATGTTTCCGTATTCTATGTGCCATGTTGGACTGATGAGGATTTGCTCTGATCTACTCAATGACCTTCACTGGAGAACCCTAACTCTGAATATAATCTGATTGCACGGGGAATTTACCGTTCCCTACCAGTTCCAAGCCGTGAATCCATACGCTCACATTCCTACATACAAGAATTTAAAAAAAAAAAACAAAATTATGAATCAAAAAAAAAAAAAATCAGTAGTTCTGCAGAAACTTATTTCTGAGTAACAAGATAGCATGTGAACCGTTAGTGGAGTTCGGCAGCAAGACTCAGTCCTGACACTTAGTTACCAATCCATTTGCCCCTTGCACCAAGCAAGGTTGAGGAGTTCAAGAAGCAAAGAACAAGAAAAGGGTTTTTAAATGTTTGGGCAATAGATTTGTACTGAGCAAAATACACTTGCTTCCACTGCAAGCACAACTCTCACAGACACAAAAATATGCTGCTTTTTTTTTTTTTCTTTTTTACCTCCTGTATTCAGCAGTGTGTTTAACCTTGGAGCTGTCAAGCTCCATCATGAATAATGAGCCATGACAACATTCCAAGTGATCCTTGGAGAACAGACCAATTTTTCCTATATGCTACGCAAGGCAAAACACTGTTATCATATTCCATGGTACCGTACCTGCTTTGAAAATATACAGTAATGTGGCCATCAAGAGGAGACCATAAGTAAATACAGAAAAAATAAGCTACTTCCTGGTATTTCATCACCTACCAAACTGAACAAGCAATAAAACATGTAACATCCTAATGGTTCCTCTTTAAAATTAAACCAGGACTGAGAAGGATTCTTGTCTCACTGAATATGCATTTCACACAAACATTTCACAGCCGAGGAACATCTGCATTTGAAACAACCCATGGTTGCTACAGTATGAAGAGAGAGCACCCTGCAGGTCTCACAGCACTGTGCTTGGTGACCTCTAGCAGATGAGCACAAACATGGGACGGGATGGCAGCCTCTGCCCCAAGCAGCCCCCCCAACGCTCTCAGAACAAACATACACCCCCATACACATGGCACTGCCAGAAAGTACAGGAAGAAACTGTAGTTGAATGACTGACTGAAGCTCCTCTACACCAACACCCTAACCGTGCCAAAGCAGTTCTTTAAGAAGGCACAGCATAGGTAAACAAGCAACGGCAAAAGCCATTTCTGCTGTCCACCTCCCAAGCTCAAGGGGAGCAGGAAGACAGAGCAAACAGATTCATCTAAAGAAAGGAAAAAATAGGAAGAAACAAGCTGAAGATTTAAACAGGCATTCACTTCTCTCCTAAACAACAATGGAGGGTTGTGGTTCTAAATATCCCTTAAAAAAAAAAAATCATTATCTGTTCAGGAAATAAATGCTAATTCATTAACATGAACCTGGAAAACACACATGTTCTCTAACAGACCCAAGCAGCAAGCATCTGTTCTGTTTCTGCAAAGGGGAAAAACAAATATATCCTTATTCCTGACCTATTTGCAATAAGGTATTTGTTCAAGGCTTTGTAGTGGGAAAAACTTGCCTTTATATCTGTGCCATTTCCTAGTCTCATTGCCACAACCGAAAACACAGTGCATCACTTCCCCCACTCTGTAGGGGCACCACTTTACTTACACTTCAGTTTCAAAAGTTACTATAAACTATAGAATCACAGAATCATACAATCATTAAGGTTGGAAAAGACCTCTAAGATCATCAAGTCCAACCGTTAACCCAACACCACCATGCCCACTAAACCATGTCCCTAAGCGCCTCATCTACACATCTTTTAAATACTTCCAGGGATGGTGACTCCACCACTTCCCTGGGCAGCCTGTTCCAAGGCCTGACCACTCCTTCAGTAGTTTTTCCTAATGTCCAGTCTAAACCTCCCCTGGCGCAACTTGAGGCCATTTCCTCTCGTCCTATCACTAGTTACTTGGCAGAAGAGACCAACCCCCACCTCGCTACAACCTCCTTTCAGGTAGTTGTAGAGCACGAGCAATGTCGGACAGTAGATGCCTGCCTTTCCTTAAGTTTCTAAGTTTGCAGTGTCAGACAGCAGAAACCAGTCCTGAGCAATTTGAGGAGTTTTAAGTGCTAACACATCTTCCTCCCGCTGAACTGCTGTTAAAAACCGAGCCCTCTCCTGCAAGACTGGATGGCTCAGAGAGCTGACGTCAGAAAATCTCTTTGAGTTCTTGTCTATGGTTGAAGTTGGAGAAGAGCCTCTACCACTGAAGCGATAACATAGTTACACACGATAATGTATTTATTGACAATTTCGTTTTCCATTTGGGGGCATAGCCACCCATACCCCACCTCCACCTGTTCTCCTTCCCCTCTACTCACCTCTTCCACGTACAGGGCATTTCACAGCTACTCATATCACACTAAATCTCCCCTTCCCCTGCAGCATTCCCAAATCAGCAAGACCCGTGCTACCACCACACACAGCACCACCACAATCTCCACTTCAGAACAGTTTGCTTTTAACACAGGACTCGCTCTATACTCAAAGTCATCCCACAAGTTACAGGGACAGCAATTTTCCTTTTAGCATTATAGTTAAAATGTCCTCAGCCCTCCACATACATCATGTCGTTTTCTCCCGCTCCCTGATAATATATTTCCATTTATGCCCCACATCACAGGTCTCTGCACATTTAGCAATTCCATTCCCTGCTAGCAATATTTGGCAATAATATCCCTTTTAAAGAAAGCTAATTATAGACTTCACTTGAACAGAAATTGGTACTGGGCCAATCTGTAAGCTCTTTAATAAGCTTTCAAACTTCACGCCAGGCAAGACTTTGCTCTCCACCAAGAGCAGCGACGTAGCTCTAAAAGCAAAGGTGGAAAGTTGCCACTGCAAGAAGAGGAGGGAAGGTGACACCTCTAATTCTTCTTGCAGCACTGCACCTTCTCCATGTGAATTTTCCCTGGAGATATGCTGCCTGTGTTACACAAAAGAAAAACTAAGGAAGCCAGTTCAGATACCATGAAAATAATGAAAAGTAGTCACAAAAAAACCCCTGGCTTACAGTTGTATCAGAAGAGGAACAAAGACCAGTATGACAGAAAGTGGGTCAAGGACCCAAAAATTAGGAACTGATAAAATTAAGGATGCATGGTCACGTATCACAAAGGAGTGTGGCATTTTCTGAAAACACTTGTGTGAAAATGGATTTCAAAGGGATGGAGGAACCCAAGGCAAAGTCTCTCAAGCACCTCAGTATCTAGTCCCGTATCAGGACAAATGCTTTCTGCCTATATATGCCAGACTTAGCACAGAAAACAGCAATCCCACTTGTGGATGCTCCTCTCCACCTTTGGACTGCTGCCAATTTTGCTCTCTGTAAGCTGTGTCCACCACACCTGGTGAAATCACATTTCAGCCAGACCATTTTCCTGAGGGGAATTAATGCAAGACTCTGCAAACCACCCTCCGTGCTATCTGCCTGATAACTAGGGTGGAAACCAAAAAAGGTAATTGATAAAAATGATGGTCAACAGAAAGATGGTTCTATTTTGAAGACACAAGACTAGCACTCATGAAAACTACAGAAGAGCTTTCTGTGCAAAGTTAGACAAGTCATCATTTTCCACTGTGGTCAACGACTATATGACATCACATGCAGATGTCATACCTGATATACTAAAATACTGCTGTTAGAGCGGCTGACTGCCCAGAGAATCCCAGCTGGAGTCTGTGGGAACCACACGCACTGAGTACACAGCTGTCGGGAAGTATCCAACTGGGAACTCAACCCACAGGCACTTAAAAAAGAAGAGTTATGAGTGTTACACATGTAAAGCATACACATCAATAATGTCTATTTGACAGAGATTAAACCCATGAATATCTACAACATCCTCAGCTTTTAAAATACGTAAAGGTTTTCCCCGCTGGGAGATGCCACATTAAAAGAATGACTTGTGACAGTAGCAGACTTTTCTCCTATATATAGGTGAGCCCTTAAGAGGCCAACAGAATCACTCCTGCAAAAGGGCTACACATCTACTCCCTAGACACTATTAAAACACATGTTAAACATCTTGGGGAACATGTTCAGGGGCAGGAAAACAGAACCATGGTACAACTGCAAAGCTTCACACATTAATTTTGAAAGGCAAACCACGAGTCTGACCACTCCCCAGCCCCTAAAAAGCTGAGAATAAAAAAGTGGCAGGAAAGGAACTATTTTTTTCCAGCCTTATTCTCTGAAGTACCCATGCAGATTTTACTGGAACATTTGCAGGGCTTCCCAACTGAAGATAGATCTAGCAGGAAGAATTTAATCTAGAACCTCAAAACTATCAAAATATGAGTACCTGAACAGACTACCATAACAGGAAACAATACGAAACCCAAGATGTATATTAATAGATGCTCTAATTATTAACGTCCGCACACACAGAGCTTATCAGAAGTGCCAAGGCATTTGAAAGGAAAAGCACTATTCAAATACAGGTATTTGCCAGCAGCTGTATCACCATCATGTTCTCTAGCTGGTTTTGATTGAACTCAGTGGACATCAAGTTAATCCCACAGGACAGTATCATTCACTTTTATAATAGCTACTGACCTCATTTCTGTGTTTGAGCCCTGCTGTAGTGTCATGACTAAATGTGGTAAGCCACAAATCATACTCTTGTCAGCAGCCAGTGCCTGTCCTTTCTCCCTTCAAAGCTTTCATTCATTTTTGCATTTTTTAAAGTCGTGCTGCTTCAAAACAGCTGATCCAGATGGTGGATATTCGGATTTCAACCTTCCCACATGGTGATGTGGCTCAAGAAAATAAAAACTGTTGCTACCTGCTGCTGACCTACTTCTTTTTTTAATTTGTTTCCTGCCATATGACAGAATAAACAATACAGTTCATTGAACTAGTCTTCCACACCTAACCATTGCTATATAGCAAATATAAAATAAAATTAATAGAGGAAGGAAGGAGAAGGAAGAAAAAAAAAGCAGCATGATCCAGTGGGGGGCAAGGGGGAGCAACTCTCACCTCTATCATAGTCATCTTCCTCTATTGCTTTTTCCTGAAGCCTCTGAAGACGTAAGATCAAGGATTTTATCTATGCAAAGAGAAAAAAGTTAATTATGAAGAAGTTGCATTTAAAACTATTTAGACTATTAACCTCTACATAATATAAATTTAATGGATTACTACATCACTAGAATGGCCCAATTTTGAGAGTTAAGCCCAACATTTATTAAGTGGACAGACCTATTTGGAAGTCAGCTGAACTGCAGCTACTTGAGCCAAGCATGGCTTTTGTCCAAACACATACAGAGAATAACAAACAATATTTCTTGAAAAGCACAAGAGATCATGTGATCATAGGATATTTTTCACCCTTTGAACACATCAAAGTAAGGATTATTAGAGGATTCTGTCAGCATGACATCTACCCCTGATCATATTGTTCTCAAAAGTGTGTTCTTGAGCCCATTCTAACAATTTTTTGCCTGTGAGTTTTGCACAGAACAAATCCAGAATTTCCATATGCAAACCACATTTTCTTCTGTAAGTAAAAAAAGAAATACAGTATGAATATTTTGGAACAAGTATACTCATCTTATGGCACAGAAAATTGTGTTCATATGCAGCCAATGAAGTTTCATTAAAATATAATTTAGGCTCATCTACATAACATTGACATTTGCATTTTCAGAAATGTTCACATTGCATATGCTAGATGCGGAAAAAAGCAAAACACCAAAGACACCTATACCACAGAGAGTGCTCTTTCACACCCAAAAAGAAACTCTTACCGTAATGCAAGTTTTATTTCAAAAGTTACTGCTTCTCTTTGTTAACATGAAGGGTCTGAACCAAAGTTCTGAATTTACTAAAAATTCATACGGCCAGGTGTGTGTTCAAAGGCCATTACAAGTTTTTACTGTTAGAAGAATTTGGTTAGAAGGTAGGCAGTCCTCTCCTCATTGCCATGCCAGCCACAACCTAACATGGCTACAGTAACAAGATTGAAAAGTGTTTTCTTATTAAATTTATACATGACCTGTACCAAATAAGCTATTATCAGCACTGAAAAAGGTAGGCCTTAAAAAAGAAGCAGCATATATTCTTATAGCCCAAAGCCTGAAAGTGCTTGGGAAAGCATTTTCCAACACAAGAAAATCCATACTTTAGACATTCTGCAGTTACAAAAGATTTCACTCCTCCCTGAAACTCTTTCATATTTAAATCCCTATCTTTAAACTCTAAATTGCATAGAGAAAAATAGGTACACCCAGTCAACAACTTAATAGAAACACTCAGTTATCATGACTACACAATCAACACACAAATTAGGCAAGACATTTAAATTAATGGTATCCCTTCTAAATACGGTATGTGAAAGTGGACTAGTCAGAAAAGAACTATAAAAAAATAAAAGAATAAAAAAATGCTTGATTAATAGTAGGCTACAGGATGCCCTTCAGGAAAAACAAAAAACAACGTTATATATATTCCCTTTCTCTCCAGGCTTTATTTTATTTTGTTTTTCCACATCCTGAAAGTCCAATCTTTTTTCTCCGAGGCTGGTGAGGAATGTGAAACATATTGAAGGGAGGAGCTCTGAATCCTCACCATAAATTATTTTTTGTATTTTATGCCATACTTTTGATAGAGTTTTAAAGAAGCCTGCAGTAGGAATGGTTCAAATGACACTTTTTTCATATATATGATGTATAACAACCATCTATACCGAGAGTACAGCTTTGCTGCTGTTTGCAGTGTTTATCCCATCATGCGCTCACAGTGGCAGGTCATTTATAGTCTGCTTGGGTACCACAGCCCAGGCAAGCCCACAGCAAACTGACTGATGCTGCCACAGTAAAGTGCTTTCTATTTGCAGGCTGGTAAGATGCTTAGAGCTCAACTAATGAAAGAGCTGCTTCAGCGTGGCATGTTCTGTATCTCTACTGTGTGATGACCACTTTTTTTTTTAGTAAGTACAGAAAAAGCATAATTTTAACAACATTGGTATTGTCTCCTTTTCTTGACTACAGTTGCCTTTGTTCCTTTCTGAAAAGTTTGAGACTTGCTCATTATCATTAAAATAGGCAGGTGCTTCAAATTAAACATACACGACTGGCTAACCAAGGGCAAGGACATCTGGGGGCACAAATCCCCAATTCTCCATTCAGTGAATTAATGAATACAGAAAGTAAAGATAGCAATGTTTCTTTTGTGCCTATCAAATAAGCATACTGAAAAGACAGAAAATTTCCTGTTTTGATTATGTTATATATTCCCAAATTTGCAGCAAATTAATTTCCCAAACCATCCCAGACTATGGGCACATTGTCATTCCAGGCATGAAGCCAAAGAAACTGTTCCATGTCAATGTGTGTGAAGTCTGTAAATAAGAGAATCTAGTTTGAGTCCTACATGTATCCTCTGTGAAAAGTAAGTATTAGAGAGCATCGTAAGCCCAGGTCAGGTGTCATGGAGAGTAAAGTAAGAATAAAAATTTCTTGATCTTCTGTCTTACCCAGACAGCAGGATTGTGCAAAGCCTCCCCAGAGCAGGTTGTTTCATCAGGCCTAAAGACAATACAGTGCAGGTATGTCTGAGCTGAGAAATCAGCAGAACCTGGGTTTCTGAAAGGCATCACAGAAACTCAGGGCACTAGTGAGAGACCAAAAAAAAAAAAAACAAAACCCCACAAAACCAAAAACAACCCACCACATCAAAAAAAACCTGCTGCCCACTTAGTGCATCTTGAGCAAATCTGTTAAATCCGTCGTGCCCACATTAATCTCTGGATTACTGTTTCCTGCATGCACAATACAGCCAATATTTGGCTCCTTACCGCAGGTAAGCTCAGAATGGTTCCCCTCTGATTCCCACACCGCCATCCCAAAAACTGTATAACAAAACATAACTGATCTTTCTTAAGGTTTCCCCACCCGTCTCCCACAAAGAACACAGTGAATGAGACTGCCTGTAAACGTGGTAGGTATACATGTGGGTATATACATGTGCAAAAAGAAAGACTCCTGACGCAACAGCCCTGAACTCCTCTGGGGTAGGGGGGAACTAAAAAGGTTCAATTCCCAGTTTGAGTTAGAGCAGGAACTTGACTCCCATTTTTCTTCGTGTGGGGAAAGTACCCCTCTATTAGATTACAGGCTACTCTCATACAGGTGCCCCACTCCAAGAAATCTTTGGCTAAACTTACACATTTCCAATTACAAAGTTTAGTGTTGTTAAATCATGGTGCTTCAAGAAAGGAGTTCTTACCACCCCGAAATTTTGTACTACATATACTCCAAACTGCAGACAAAACAGCCACCTGTGAAAGAAAATGGTTTTTGTTGAATTCAGAAACTGATGTGTAACATATTAGAAATGAGAGGATCACAGTTTCAGCAGAACACAGGAATGAGGTACTGCAACAATATCCCCTGTTTTTTAAAAAAACAAAAAGAAAAGGAAACCAGTTCTCTCACTTTCGTCATGCAGATTGCTACTGTAAACCTCTATGAACAAATGTCACAAAAACCATTAATATCCCAACTCGTACATCAACTTTGACTTTGGCACTATAAATACAAATGTTTTGGAGGCAGGAGGAAGAATCAAAGATGAAGTGAAATAACTAACCTTTAATGTACTGCGGTTGCCAAGCAGGCAGTCCTGTAGCACTGGTTCGTATTTTTTCATCAAAGTATCCCAGTTATGGTCACTAACAGTAAAGCTACTTTCATAGCCTGAGGTGACAGAAGAGCCAGCAGATGCTGCATCTGAGGAATCTGTAGAATATGAAAATGTTGCATCTGTATCCGAGAGAGAGAGAGTCTCATAGTCCTGTAGTTTATCATTTGCTGTGGTCTCATTTTCATCCTCCAAATCCTCTCTGGGCCTGGAGAAGCAATGCAAAGCTCTCGAGTGCTCATGAGTCTGCGCTATCTCTGCTGGCTTCTGCAGATTTCCCGCGATGCTGGGATGCAGAACGTATTCAGCTTCCTCAACAGTTGACTTGCCTTCAGCATCGCTTACTCCAGAGGATGAGTTCAGGGAGAGCTGTATAAAGCTGAAACTTGAACTAAAGCTATCATGTGCACCAACAGAACGAGAAACAACATCTCTGTTTTGATATTCACTGTTGTTATTCACTTCCGTTTGATCCAAAGCATACATGTTTTGGGGCTCGCTCACTTTCACGCCATGGCTCTTCCGCCATGTACAGCATACAGCAGAAACATCTCCTTTGCTTGTTGCTGCGGCAGGGTAAACCGGTATCACTGTGTTTTCTGATTGTGGACTCTTCCAACATGAAAGATTTTTGCAGCTCCCTGGCATATTTCCAGTAGCGGCCAACACTGTTTCCCCATTAGCAGGAACTACAGCACAATTTGCAACTGAACTACAGTGTAAGAATTCAAAGTTATTTTTGTATTGTCTGCAGAGAGAGCAGTTCTCAAAGTCTCCACAGTGCTGCCTGCCATGTTTGAGCTCTTCTGGGTTGAATGGCTTGCAGGCACCCAGGGACTGAAACTCTATCTGTCGCTGAGCTTCTGGCCTCATGTATCCAGGTCTTTTTGCCAGTTTCTTTTTACGAAGAGAGCCTGCAGGCATTAACGGCTCCTGACCATCTGAGCGAGGGGGGGGGGGAAAGTCATTAAAGTGTTTCTGCAGTTTTCTAGGCTTAACATATTGTAGCATCTGAAAATAATTGTTTCAGGAATGTCAAACAGCACATCGGTTTCCATTTCAACAAAACAAAGACACTGACTACACTGCAGATAGAGGAGAAAAGTTGTTACCAGAGAACACTGTGTGTATTCATCCACTTTCTAAAGAGTTTGCACCTGCTTTTAAGTGAACTCACTACCATAATCACATCCATCAGGACACAAACCTGGGTAAGATGAACCACATCATCTTCTCTATTCATAGCAATGCTCTGCACTCCTTCATTCTCAATTCACTTCGCAGCACACTAAAGCACAGACCTTGTTTAAGTCTCTCTGATCCAGAGTGTTTTTCAGACTTACAAGTACATCTTAGATAGGACTGAATCTACATCAAAAAGATGAGAAACATACTGACAAAGAAATTTTGTGCATAATCTGTTGTTGCTCGTGTCCAGTTTCTTGTGTTCGTATCCATGTTTTATTAATAAAAGTGTTTCAGATTCTGCTTCCAGAACAGATGCAACCCTGTAACACTCCATGGCTGCAGATCTATCAGTCTAATGAGATATTTTTATTTTGTAAGTTTTCATTTAGATTTATTGTACTCCTATTGTCCAAAATGTGAAGTTAAAGGTAAAGTTTTGCATGCAGGACCATCAGTCCTAGAAAACTAATGCCACCATATACTTGCTAGCATTACTGTAGTATTAATATATTTAAGAAAGGGCCTCTGCTCAATAGCTCAATTTCCCCGCATTTATCTTTTCATCTATGTAAGTAAGGTATATTTGCTGCTTACAGAGCAGAACAGAAAGAACCAAGATAAAAAACACAAAGAACATTAAAAGCGGGAGATCAGAATGTGGTATCTTGTCTTTGTTTTCTGTACATTTCTATTAAAAAAAAAAAGAGTAAAAGATTACATGGTGACTACTTTCAGTTTCTTATGGATTTACTGCTAGTCAAAAGGTATCCCATTCTTCTGTCCTGCACACAATCAAAGGGAATACAAAAATGGATGATGGTGCAGAGCTTGTAACACAAAAACATATTGACGGGGCCTATTTGCCAGAATCACCCTTCTAAGGAATAGAGTGACTAGCTGAATTATGCCCTCGATTAGCTGCCCTCTACTCTCTGAAACAGAATCGATTGCCAGAATCTCAGTGTTAGAAATATTCTCATCACCCACACAGAGCTCTTTCAAAAACACAAGTTTCAGCAAAAAAATTTCTTTACATGCAATATATTTAATATTCATCTCTAATTGTAACCCTTTATCAACTTTTACATTGAGAGGTGTGCACATAATCTAAACACCTCAGCAACTCCTAACACATAAGGTCTCATACACACCTCACTACAATGACAACCTACACAAAAATTTAAGCGTTAGACCTGAAACTTTCCAGGAGACTTTTCCCAACATTCACTGCACTTTCTCCAAATAACCTTCAACAAAAGCAATTTATACATTTTCCACGTACTAGAATAGTGGCACATCTCACCATGGGACTGCAGTTAAGCTTCTGTATTCTGCTTCCTATCACCATAAATTAGAATACCCTAGCTGTCTCTTAAGTTCTCTTTTGTCAGAGGAAAAAGCATAACAGAAACCAGAAATAAAAAAGGTCACAGAGTTCATCAGCCTGTCTACTATAAAAAGACAGTGAAATGCTGTACTGGGAGTAATTTAATATAAGTCTTAGCAAATAGGAACCACTCTTGGAGTAAGGGAACAAAAATTGAACAAAATGTTCTTTAGAATTTAATTCTTTCAGTTTATGTACAAAATAACAGCCTAAATTTTCCTTCAGCAGAAGAAATCAGTCATGCAGAAAAAAGTCATTCTAAGACTGGATATACGTTATTGCCATTTACAAAGGCTAGTCACAGGCCTTGTCTGTAAAAATGGAAAAGGTTCTTTGGTTTAATTAAAATCAGTTTCAAATTGATCTCACTAAATCACTATGAATTTCTAAAGCAGACAGATAATTACAGCTCTTTAAACACCAAATTTAAACTAAGCTAATGTAAGTAAGATTTAAATTGGCCAAAGTGTTAGATATTTGCACCAAGTGAACTGGATGCAATTCTAAGAATTATTGGAGCCCAAGTGGTACAATTCCAGTATCCCGAACTAGGCCACAGAAAATCCACACATCTCCACGCTCTCCCCCACGTTTGCAGGTAACCCTCTAGACAGGTTTACCATTCAGCTCCTTTATGGACTCCAGGTCTGCCTCCTGGGGAGTCCAACAGCACAAGTCCCTCACCTGGCTATCAGAGCGGCACCACTGCCTGAATTATACTCAAGATTATGGTCCAAGCCACGAGCCATTCAGAGGATGCTACAAGGAGAGGGCTGCAGGTCCTTAGCCCCCGTGTAGCTGCACCTGAGCGCAAGGCAGAGGAAGAGCG